>NC_053027.1:122296636-122431231 GCF_003073215.2 Triticum urartu
GAGGAACCTTGAGCGCCGCCAGTCACCCGAGCGTTGTCCTCTCCATCGTCATCGGAGCTGGGTTCCCGGCCGCGGTCGTCGTCCTCAGGTCAGCACCCCGCGCGGCGACCATCTTCCCCAAACACCCTCACATAGAGGGTGGCATCGCCGTCAAACTTGAAGTGCAGGGTGCACCGACGCCTCAGGCCGCGTGCGCGGGCAAACGTCTGCCAACTGCGGGCCAAGGCTAGGCTCCCAGCTGCGGAGACCTCCAGTGAATCCCATGAGGCCCAACTGCAGCAACCGTCAGCCTGGAGCCAGAGGCCGCCCGGGGCGCCGGCCGGGAGCTCGCCAAGGAGGAAGTGAGGAAGTGGAAGCCGGGTGCTAGTCGGCTCCGCCGACCACACAACGAACTCCGGCAGCACCTCTGCAGCGCGAAAGCGCGGCCTAGGGGGACGCGCGACCGAAGCACACACCCCGACCGCAGCAGTCCGACCATCACCATGCTGGGAATCGTCTCCGCGGCCGCGGGGAGCTGCCGTGGAGGCCACAGGATGCTTGCGAGGGTGCCCTCGGCCGCGCTTGGGCGGGGAAGAGGCAGGCTCTACCCGGCGAGCCTTCCCCTTCTCTGCGGCCGAGAACCTCCTCGACGGGGCCATGAAGAAGAAGGAGAAGCAAGGGAGAATGAACTACAAGGGCGCGCGCCGTTCCGTACTTATAGCCGGCGAAGGCCAACCGCCGACCTCCATGATCGCAGGTAATCATGACCCGCTTTGCATGCCGGGACTTGTCCAATCCATGCAGTTGCCGAGGCGCCATGGGGAAGTGGAGACGCCCACGTCCAGTCAACCGCCACGCTGTGCCCAAGGCCGCAGGCTGTTAGGGCCCGCGGCGCTTCGCTCTTGCCCTTCTGCCTCCCTGCACGGCCAAGTCCGGCCGCGCCTTGTGCCCGGGGGCTACTATCGGTGTTCTGGGAACGGGGGTCCCCAGACTTTCCTGCCTGCGGCCTGCGGCGTGGCTCAAAGGGGGGCCCAGCACGGCCCATCTTCATCAACATAGACCCAAGACCCTCGTGAGGGGCCAAGCCTCGCGGGGCGGACGACACGGAGCTTCCTCAGGCACGGCCTCATCAGGGCGGCTCGTGAGGAGGCGGAGAGATCAAGGCGGGGTACCTCACGAGGTGCCCATGACGCAAGCCATGACGACCAAGGGCGCCAGGCGGGTGCCAGCCCGCGCAGTGTCCTCCTTTCCTCTTTGGTGCAAAGGGGGCAAGCGCAGCCGCGGAGTACCGAGGCATCAGGCAAAGGTTGCCATTTCGGTGCAATGAGACCAAGACCAGGAAGACTGCAAGACGGAGGTCATCGTGGAGCCCAAGACGACGTCACCACCAGAGCTTTGTGCAGGCGAAGACTACTTTTGTCAGGGTAGCGAGTACTAGCTGTCCCCCTTCAAATTAGCCCGCCATTGTTGGCTCCCTTCCCACTCGATATTTGGGAAGAGGACCAGGGCCTCTATAAATAGGACCAACCACCCACAGAAGAGAGGGGTTCGGAGGGGTTAAGAAGAGAGAGAGAGAGAGAGAGAGAGAAGGGTGGATGAACTCCTCCCAGCAGTTCATCGCCCCAGCCAAGAACAGACCCTCGCGAGGCTGTTCTTCCTTGTATCATTCATCATCATCAGCCCAAGAGGCAATCCACCACACCACACACTGGAGTAGGGTATTACACCACAACGGTGGCCCGAACCAGTATAAACCCTGTGTCTCTTGTGTTGTTCTTTCCATGGCTTAGATCTCAGCGAGGCGGAGGGGTGCAGGTAGGTAGGAAGCGAAATCTCCGCGCGCACCCCAGTGTTCGAACCTCAAGGGTCTGCCGGAACCCGAAAACCGACACATGCATATGAAGGAACCATAGTCCCTGGCTATTTGTTTTTCACGCATGTGCTTGAGTTACAGATCTAGATGAAATAACTGATGTAGGAGTCACTCTGAGCATAATAGCGGAAGCGATGTCCTCCTCCTCCCGGATGCACATATTTTCAATGTCTCTCTCTCGCATCTTGACACGTGACTTGTACAACTCTCTATTAATTCTGCACAAAATAAAATATTGTGTCACATTTCCATTCAAAGCAAGAATGTAACAATTCATATAATTATTAACAAAAATCACATGGTTATTGTATATGCGAACAACATTTTTGATCGTATCTGTAAAGGCCATGCCGACATCAGCCTCCCTTTCTTTAAAACAAAGTCGTCCTCGGCTTTCGATAATCTGAAATTAGACTAACCAAGGAGACAAGGTGTATACATGGTATATGTATAAATCAACCGTTTTAGTATCTCTCCATTGTTGCACTATGAATGTCTTGATACATGAGTAGTGAGAATATCTCGTGAGATGAAAGTTCAAATAATTATGACAAGAAATATACCAACATGAAGTATTAAAACTTACTTTGCACATATAAGTGATGCACATATTTGTGTATTGCTCATCATTAAACCATTCCAACATAGGTGAGTAAATGCTATCATGCAAGATGCTATTTGGCATATAATGAACACCAACGGTATGTAAAAAAATTACTGTTGGGTAATTGATAGAATAGCAGTTATGATGTTATTCATGGCATGATTAGTACATAGGCATTACGTCCATGAAAAGTAGACCGAAACGACTCTGCATGTACTAATATTACTCAACTTCAAGAGCGCTTTTATGCTTGCATCTCTAGGTATCAAGTTAATGAAAAACGGAGTAAAGCATTAAGCATGATGAAATAATGTAGACAGAATAAACCAATCAATATGATCAAACCATGTTGTTTTATCCTTAGTAACAGCAATACAATACGTGCCTCGCTACCCCTCCTGTCATAGAGCGAGAACACCTCAAGATTGAACCTACCAAAAAGCACATCTCTCACTGAAGATAAATCAATCTAGTTGGCCAAACCAAAGGGATAGATTAGATAGAAGTATAAAGTTATAACAATCACACATAATAAAGTTCGGAAATAACTCAATTACTTTCAATGAACAATCAGATCACAAACCCACCATTCATCGGATCCCAACAAACGCAACACATCGCAAAAAATACATCGAATCGATCTCCGAATAGAACATTGTATTGAAGATCACAGAGAGAGAGAGAGATCTAGCTACTGCTATGGACCCATAGATCATGTGGGAACTACTCACACATCATCGGAGGTGAAGCAGGTCGATGTAGAAGCCCTCCCTGATCAATTCCGCCTACAACAGAATACCAATGGAGGCCTCCAGATGGAATCGCGGAAGAACACAGGCTTGCGGCAGCAGAATAATTGTTTCGGGTCTCGCTCTAGGGGTTTTGGAATATTTGGCACTTTATAGAGCTAGAATTAGGCCAGACGAAGCCACAAGGATCCCACAAGACATCAGGGTGCGCCTACCCCCTGGGCGTGCCCTGTTGTCTTGATGTCTCCTCGTCTAGCTTCTGGTCCTCACCCAAAGCTTCTAGGGTCCCTCCTGGTCCTCACCCAAAGCTTCTAGGGTCCCTCCTGGTCCCAAAAAATGTCAAAAACTTTTGTTGTGTTTGGAATCCATTTGGTAGGGATTTTTTGTAGAAAACAAAAACAGACACTAAGCACTAGGTTAATAGGTTAGTTCCCCAAAATAATATAAGAATGCATATAAAGCATACAAGATTGATAATATAATAGCATGAAACAATAAAAATTTATAGATGCCTCGGAGATGTATTAGCATCCCCAAGCTTAATTCCTGCTCCTCCTCGAGTAGGTAAATGATAAAAACAAAAAATTTGATGCTGAATGGTACCTAACATGTTTATCATGTAATTTTTTACAGTGGGGATATTTATAAATGATGAAGTAATTGATATCAACATAGTTATATCCATGAATACTAGAAAATAATCATTACTCTTAAAGATATATGATGCATAACAAATGCCATGCCTACTCATTGAATTATGTAAGCATGGCATGACTCCGTCTTCCTCACATAAATATAAACCATGAGCACCCCAGTGTCAAATCAAGCAATTGTATCATGCTTTTTATCGCTTCAACATTTTCGACTTCATTCAACATATGAGCGTGAGGCATGGACTTATTAGCACTAGGGTGGAATAAAATATGTTGGTAGAGATTATAAGGGAAGAAAAAAGTGGAGAAAGTCTCGCATCAACTCGGTGGATTGATAGGTAATGGAGAGGCCTTTCAATCGATATTGATGCTAGGAGTAGGGATAGCCATGCAACATATGCACTAGAGATATAAGTGTATGAAAGCTCACTACAAAAACTAAGTGGGTGTGCACCAAACTTGCTTGCTCATGAAGTCCTCAGGCATTTGAGGAATCCCGTCATCGAAATATACACGACAAGTTCTATAATGTAAGAACTTCCACCAGTATATGAAAATGACAAATCATGTAGACTCTCTATGTGAAGAACATGGTGCTAGTTTGAAGCACAAGTGTGGTAAAAGGATAGTAACATTGCCCTTCTCTCTTTTTCTCTTTTTTATTTTCTCCCTCCTTTTTAGAACAATATCATGAACCTCATCCCACTTTTTTGAGGAATCATCAGTCTCCATCATTTTTACCTCGCTGGGACAATGCTCTAATAATGATGACCATCACACTTCTTTTTTACTTACAACTCGATAAACTAAAACAATATGACTCTATATGAATGCCTCTGGTAGTGTACCATGATGTGCAATGATCTAGCATAACATGTATAACATTGATTAATGGTGGCTTTGCCACAAATATCATGTTGGATCTATATGATCATGCAAAGAAATATGATGATGAACACACATGTCATGTGATACTATCCATGCAAGTTGCATGGCAATATATCTCGGAATGGCTATGGAAATGCCATCATAGGTAGGTATGGTGGCTGTTTTGAGGAAGGATATAATGAGGTTTATGTGTGATAGAGTGTATCATATCACGGGATTTGGATGTATCGACAAAGTTCGCACCAATTTCGAAGGTGAAAATGGGCAATGCATGGTACCGAAGAGGCTAGCAATATGTGGATAGGTGGAAGTGTTGTATTAGTTGATACGTCTCCAACGTATCTATAATTTTTTATTGTTCCATGCTATTATATTATCTATTTTGGATGTTTTACGGGCTTTATTATACACTTTTATATTATTTTTGGGACTAACCTACTAACCTAGAGCCCAGTGCCAATTTCTGTTTTTCCTTGTTTTAGAGTATCGCAGAAAAGGAAAATCAAACTGTTGGGGATATTACTACTGGGCATAAACCGGCCTACCTGGGCCGGATTAACTTCATCAGTAGTTCAAAGGTGTTAGAGCCCAAAGAGGCAGATAAAGGCCCAGGGCCCGTAGTCGGTTTACAACCTGTAGCCGTACACCAGCGTTTGTGCATATACTTGTACTGTAAGTTAGGAACAAGGAGGGACCAACCCGGATACGAGTATGAACCGGTGTTGGGACTCTCTGAACCGGCGGGCGTCACCCGTGTATATAAGGGGGCGACCCGGCGGCGGTTCAGGGAGACAGATAACAACTCGAGACATAGGTGAAGCTTGCTGGCTCCCTAGTCATCGAAACCCCATCAATTCCATCACAACTATACGTAGGCTTTTACCTTCCTCGAAGGGGACGAACTAGTATAAACTCTCTTGCGTCCTTGTGTCCGCTTTAACCCCTTCAAGCTAACCCGTCGTGATGGCTCCACGACTAAGTCCTTTCTCTGGGACATCTGCCGTGACAAAACCACGACACAAACGGAGTCCAATTGACTAGAAACTTCACGGAACTTATTTTCGGACCAGAAGAAGCCCACGGAGTATCGGAGATGGACCAGGAGAGTCCCGGGCTACCCACGAGGGTGGGGGGCGCGCCCACCCCCTGGGCGCGCCCCCTGCCTCGTGGACAGCCCGGAGATCCACCGACGTACTTCTTGCTCCTATATATATCCATATACCCTAAAAACTTCGGGGAGAACAATAGATCAGGAGTTCCGCTGCCAGAAGCCTCCGTAGCCACCAAAAACCAATCTAGACCCGTTCCGGCACCCTGCCAGAGGGGGAATCCCCCTCTGGTGGCCATCTTCATCATCCCGGCGCTCTCCATGATGAGGAGGGAGTAGTTCTCCCTCAGGGCTGAGGGTATGTACTAGTAGCTATGTGTTTGATCTCTCTCTCTCTCATGTTCTTGAGGTGGCACGATCTTGATGTATCGTGAGCTTTGCTATTATAGTTGGATCTTATGATGTTTCTCCCCCTCTACTCTCTTGTAATGGATTGAGTTTTCCCTTGAAGTTATCTTATCAATTGAGTCTTTAAGGATTTGAGAACACTTGATGTATGTCTTGTGTGGGATACCCGTGGTGACAATGGGGTATTCTATTGATCCACTTAATGTGTGTTTTGGTGATCAACTTGCGGGTTCTGCCCATGAACCTATGCATAGGGGTTGGCACACGTTTTCATCTTGACTCTCCGGTAGAAACTTTGGGGCACTCTTTGAAGTTCCTTGTGTTGGTTTGAATAGATGAATCTGAGATATTGTGATGCATATCATATAATCATACCCACGGATACTTGAGGTGACATTGGAGTATCTAGGTGGCATTAGGTTTTTGGTAGATTTGTGTCTTAAGGTGTTATTCTAGTACGAACTCTATGATAGATTGAACGGAAAGAATAGCTTCATGTTATTTTACTACGGACTCTTGAATAGATCGATCAGAAAGAATAACTTTGAGGTGGTTTCGTACCCTACCATTATCTCTTCGTTTGTTCTCCGCTATTAGTGACTTTGGAGTGACTCTTTGTTGCATGTTGAGGGATAGTTATATGATCCAATTATGTTATTATTGTTGAGAGAACTTGCACTAGTGAAAGTATGAACCCTAGGCCTTGTTTCAACACATTGCAATACCGTTTACGCTCACTTTTATCATTAATAACCTTGCTGTTTTTATATTTTCAGATTACAAAAACCTATATCTACCATCCATATTGCACTTGTATCACCATATCTTCGCCGAACTAGTGCACCTATACAATTTACCATTGTATTGGGTGTGTTGAGGGACACAAGAGACTCTTTGTTATTTGGTTGCAGGGTTGTTTGAGAGAGACCATCTTCATCCTACGCCTCCTACGGATTGATAAAACTTAGGTCATCCACTTGAGGAAAATTTGCTACTGTCCTACAAACCTCTGCACTTGGAGGCCCAACAACGTCTACAAGAAGAAGGTTGTGTAGTAGACATCAAGCTCTTTTCTGGCGCCGTTGCCGGGGAGGTTAGCGCTTGAAGGTATATCTTTAGATCTTGCAACCGAATCTTTTTGTTTCTTGTTTTATCAGTAGTTTAGTTTATAAAAGAAAACTACAAAAAAATGGAATTAAGTTTTCCTCATACGCTTCATCTTTTTAATATCTTTCGTGAGTATGATGGGAAGGAAAATTGTGCCAAAGTGTTAGAAGAAGAATGCATTAAAATGTTTGGCACTAAATCTTTGAATGATGAGCATGATTGCAATGTTGTCAGTTTGAACTCCTTGAATATCCATAGTACTAATGATGATTGCACTAGTCATGATGAGAATGTCTCTTATAAGCATGTCGATATTTGTGGAGTGCATTGGGTTTGCAAGAACACACCAAATAGGGAAGATAGATATTGAAAGAGGCGTAAGCATTTCAAAACTAAATGGTTGCAAGAAAGGCTAAATGTTAGTGCTGAAAATTTAAAATTTCTTAGCCATATATACTTGTGAACTTTGCAATGAACATGTTCATTTAAATATCAAATGCAAATTGTTTCATGATCGAATCGTGTCCAAAAATTGTGATGACTTGATTTCCCTTGCACATTATAATGAACTTAGTTTGCTTTTGGGTTATGAAGAAATGAAACGTCAAACTAAGATTATTCTAGAATATAACCTCAAGAAATTCCTCGATATTGATCTAGAAGAAATGTATATGTGTTGTGCGGTGAATTGTATTGAAAATCCTTATATTGCCAATTACATAAAGAAAAGAAAACAAATAGAAGATGAAGAGAACACTAATGAAAGGGAAGAGACTTCCAAATATCCTCCTATTATTTCTTATGATGAATCAGGTAACGAGGAGGAGCCCTCTATTCAACCAATCTCATTAATAAGGAGCTCCAAAAAGGGGGTTGAACCCACACATGATGTGAAGAAGAAAAAGAAAAGACGGAGAAGCAAAGGCAAAAAGGTATCTCTCCCAAATGATGTTGCTCCTATTACTCCTTGTGATGATGATAATTGCTATACTATTGGTGCTATCCATACTATTAATGATGAAAGTGATTATGCTTATGATATGAAAAGACCCAAGCTTGGGGATGCTATGTTTGATGAAGATGATGTTTTTGAGAATATATTTGCTGCAATTAATGTTAGTCCCAAGCTTGGGGAAGCTATGTTTAAGGAAGATGATATTTGTAGTCTCCCAAGTTTTGATATGCAAATTTATTATGATGATAGCATGCCTCCTAGTTATGATGATTATATTGATGAAAGTGGGTTTGGAAGAGTGTCAACTTTAGGAAGTAATGATCCCGCTATTTTGGAGGATGTTGAATCTTATTGTGATAATTATGCAACTGGATTTGGGGAGGTCATGACTTTATTTAGTAATGATTCCACTATCTTGGAAGAGGTTTCAATCGATTATGATGAGAACAAAGTTGCTACTTATGATAATTATTGTGATGATACATATGCTATAAAAAGTAGTGATGATTATATTTATAAAACTTGTCATGATTATGATTACCCTTTTTCTGAACATTACTCTTTTAATTTGGAAACAATTTATAATATTCGAGTCTCTTATGATACTCCCACTATTCCGAATGAGAAGAATTTTTGGATTAACAGAAGTATTTGAAACCTCCAGATTGCTATAGATTGTTCTATTTTTGACAGATTCTGTTTTCTATGTGTTGTATGCTTATTTTGATGAATCTGTGAGTAGTATCGGAGGGTATGAACCATAGATGAGTGGGAATACAGTAGATATAACACCAATATGAATTTAGAATGAGTTCACAATAGTACTTAAGTGGTGATTTATTTTCTTATACTAACGGAGCTTACGAGTTTTTTGTTAAGTTTTGTGTTTTGAAGTTTTCAAGTTTTGGGTAAAGATTCGATGGACCATGGAATAAGGAGTGGAAAGAGCCTAATCTTGGGGATGCCCAAGGCACCCCAAGGTAATATTCATGGAAAACCAAGAGCCTAAGCTTGGGGATGCCCCGGATGGCATCCCCTCTTTCGTCTTCGTCTATAGGTAACTTTACTTGGTGCTATATTTTTATCCACCACATGATATGTGTTTTTCTTGGAGCGTCATTTTATTTTATTTTGTTTTGCTTGCTGTTTGAACAAAATACCAAGATCTGAAATTATTAACTGTTAGAGAGTCTTCATATAGTTGCATAACTATTTGACTAATCATTGATCTTCACGTATATCTTTCAGAGTAGTTTGTTGTTGCTCTAGTTCTTCACTTATATCTTTTAGAGCACGTTGGTGGTTTTATTTTGAAGAAATTGTTGAACTCCCATGCTTCACTTATATTATTTTGAGAGTCTTTAGAACAGCATGGTAATTTTCCTTGGTTATGAATTTAGTCCTAATATGATGGGCATCCAAGAGGGATATCATAAAAACTTTCATATAAAGTGCATTGAATACTATGAGAAGTTTGATGCTTGATAATTGTTTTGAGATATGAAGATGGTGATATTAGAGTCATGCTAGTTGAGTAGTTGTAAATTTGAGAGATACTTGTGTTGAAGTTTGTGATTCCCGTAGCATGCACGTATGGTGAACCGTTATGTGATGATGTCGGAGCATGATTTATTTATTGATTGTCTTCCTTATAAGTGGCGGTCGGGGACGAGCGATGGTCTTTTCGTACCAATCTATCCCCCTAGGAGCATGCGCATAGTACATTGTTTCGATAACTAATAAATTTTTGCGATAAGTATGTGAGTTCTTTATGACTAATGTTGAGTCCATGGATTATACGCACTCTCACCCTTCCACAATTGCTAGCCTGTCTAATACCGCGCACCTTTCGCTGCTTTCATACACCCACCATATACCTTCCTCAAAACAGCCACCATACCTACCTATTATGGCATTTCCATAGCCATTCCGAGATATATTGCCATGCAACTTTCCACCGTTCCGTTTGTTATGACACGCTTCATCATTGTCATATTGCTTGCATGATCATGTAGTTGACATTGTATTTGTGGCAAAGACACCGTTCATAATTCTTTCATACATGTCACTCATGCATCATTGCACATCCCGGTACACTGCCGGAGGCATTCATATAGAGTCATATCTTGTTCTACGTATTGAGTTGTAAACAAATAAAAGTGTGATGATCATCATTTTTAGAGCATTGTCACAAGTGAGGAAAGGATGATGGAGACTATGATTCCCCCACAAGTCGGGATGAGACTCCGGACTAAAAAAATAGGCCATAAAAAGAAGAGAAAAAGGCCCAAATAGAAAATGAGAGAAAAAGAGAGAAGGGGCAATGCTACTATCCTTTTACCACACTTGTGCTTCAAAGTAGCACCATGATCTTCAGGATAGAGAGTCTCCGATGTTGTCACTTTCATATACTAGTGGAAATTTTTCATTATAGAACTTGGCTTGTATATTCCAATGATGGGCTTCCTCAAAATGCCCTAGGTCTTCGTGAGATAGCGAGTTGGATGCACACCCACTTAGTTTCTTTTTGAGCTTTCATACACTTATAGCTCTAGTGCATCCGTTGCATGGCAATACCTACTCACTCACATTGATATCTATTGATGGGCATCTCCATAGCCCGTTGATACGCCTAGTTGGTGTGAGACTATCTTCTCCCTTTTTGTCTTCTCCACAACCACCATTCTATTCCACCTATAGTGCTATGTCCATGGCTCATGCTCATGTATCGCGTGAAGATTGAAAAAGTTTGAGAACATCAAAAGTATGAAACAATTGGTTGGCTTGTCATCGGGGTTGTGCATGATTTAAATATTTTGTGTGGTGAAAATGGAGCATAGCCAGACTATATCATTTTGTAGGGATAGCTTTCTTTGGCCATGATATTTTGAGAAGACATGATTGCTTAGTTAGTATGCTTGAAGTATTATTATTTTTATGTCAATATTAAACTTTTGTCTTGAATCTTATGGATATGAACATTCATGCCAAAATGAAGAGAATTACTTAGAGAAATATGTTAGGTAGCATTCCAAATCAAAAATTCTGTTTTTATCATTTACCTACTCGAGGACGAGCAGGAATTAAGCTTGGGGATGTTGATACGTCTCCAACATATCTATAATTTTTTATTGTTCCATGCTATTATATTATCTGTTTTGGATGTTTTACGGGCTTTATTATACACTTTTATATTATTTTTGGGACTAACCTATTAACCTAGAACCCAGTGCCAATTTCTATTTTTTCCTTGTTTTAGAGTATCGCAGAAAAGGAAAATCAAATAGAGTCCAATTGACCTAAAACTTCATGGAACTTATTTTTGGACCAGAAGAAGCCCACGGAGTATTGGAGATGGACCAGGAGAGTCCGAGGCTGCCCACGAGGGTGGGGGCGCGCCCACCCCCCTGGGCGCACCCCCTGCCTCGTGGACAGCCCGGAGATCCACCGACGTACTTCTTCCTCCTATATATATCCATATAGCCTAAAAACTTCGGGGAGAACAATAGATCGGGAGTTCCGCCGCCAGAAGCCTCTGTAGCCACCGAAAACCAATCCAGACCCATTCCGGCACCCTGCCGGAGGGGGAACCCCTCTTCGGTGGCCATCTTCATCATCCCGGCGCTCTCCATGACAAGGAGGGAGTAGTTCTCCCCCGGGACTGAGGGTATGTACCAGTAGCTATGTGTTTGATCTCTCTCTCTCTCGTGTTCTTGAGGTGGCACGATCTTGATGTATTGCGAGCTTTGCTATTATAGTTGGATCTTATGATGTTTATCCCCCTCTACTCTCTTGTAATGGATTGAGTTTTCCCTTGAAGTTAGCTTATCGGATTGATTATTTAAGGATTTGAGAACACTTGATGTATGTCTTGCGTGGGATACCCGTGGTGGTAATGGGGTATTCTATTGATCCACTTGATGTATGTTTTGGTGATCAACTTACGGGTTCCGCCTATGAACCTATGCATAGGGGTTGGCACACGTTTTCGTCTTGACTCTCCAGTGGAAAGTTTAGGGCACTCTTTGAAGTTCTTTGTGTTGGTTTGAATAGATGAATCTGAGATTATGTGATGCATATCGTATAATCATACCCACGGATACTTGAGGTGACATTGGAGTATCTAGGTGACACTAAGGTTTTGGTTGATTTGTGTCTTAAGGTGTTATTCTAGTACGAACTCTATGATAGATTGAACGTAAAGAATAGCTTCATGTTATTTTATTACGGACTCTTGAATAGATCGATCAGGAAGAATAACTTTGAGGTGGTTTTGTACCCTACCATAATCTCTTCGTTTGTTCTCCGCTATTAGTGACTTTGGAGTGAGTCTTTGTTACATGTTGAGGGATAGTTATATGATCCAATTATGTTATTATTGTTGAGAGAACTTGCACTAGTGAAAGTATGAACCCTAGGCCTTGTTTCAACACATTGCAATACCGTTTACGCTCACTTTTATCATTAGTTACCTTGCTGTTTTTTTATTTTCAGATTACAAAAACCTATATCTACTATCCATATTGCACTTGTATCACCATCTCTTCGCCGAACTAGTGCACGTATACAATTTACCATTGTATTGGGTGTGTTGGGGACATAAGAGACTCTTTGTTATTTGGTTGCAGGGTTGTTTGAGAGACCATCTTCATCCTACGCCTCCTACAGATTGATAAACCTTAGGTCATCCACTTGAGGGAAATTTGCTACTGTCCTACAAACCTCTACACTTGGAGGCCCAACAACGTCTACAAGAAGAAGGTTGTGTAGTAGACATCAAGCTCTTTTAAGGTTGTGTAGTAGACATCATTAGTCCATGAACTCACAGTAGTCATAAAGAACTCATATACTTATTGTGAAAGTTTTATTAGCCCTCAAAGCAAAGTACTACTCGCATGCCCCTAGGGGGAGGTTGATAGGAGTTAACCATCGCGTTCCCCTGATCCAAACAACACAAAGGATTTCAATCAGAAATAAAAATGCTCTAACATCCCTGTCATGCCATGACCGACACTTCAATGAGTAATACATAACAATTTTAATATCGATATCTTTACTAACCAATGGTTATGAACCAACACCCTTTCATATTACTACATCAATATAATTAATCACACGTTTCATATTCGGTGATCTACATGGGAGTTTTTATTCTACCACTCTTGTATACCTATCATTCTTGGACTAGTCTCATAACCTGTACACATTACCACTTCCTATTTAAGACTCCAAAAAAGATTTAAGTGGAGCATGAGAGTGAAAAATTATTTATATAAATATAACAACCTTCATGCTCTAATGATATTAGTGAAGCACATGAGCAACTGCATAGCTCAAAATATATAAGTGAAGCATATAGAGTATTCTAACAAATCGTTACGAACGTGTGTCTCTCAAAAGGTGTGTCCAGCAAACAATGATTGTGGAAAACTAACAAACAAAATAAAACTATAGCACAAGCGCTGCAAGTAAAACTCATATCATGTGATGAACAAAAATATAGCTTCGAGTAATCATATCGATGAATTGTGGATGAAAGAGGGGATGCCATCTGGGGCATCCCTAATTTAGAAACTTGGTTTTTCCTCGAATATTGCCTTGGGTTGCCTTGGGCATCCCCAAGCTTAGGGTCTTGACACTCCTTATTCCATTGTCCAACGCAAACTCACCCAAAACTTAAAAACTTCATCACACAAAACTCAACAAAACCTCGTGAGATCCATTAGTATAATCAGTAAATACACACGACAGCCCTCGGCCTTGTGCTGCTCCCACGAGCAGCCCGGGCGTCCATCCTTTGGCACTACCAGCAACCCCCTCCCTGCCTTGTTGCAGTTGTAAAGCACCATCGGGCGAAGCCCGCGCGGCATTGGCGCCGGCAGGGCCTCCCCTTCCTCTCACGTGACTCTGGTGGCGCGAGTTGCTGGATCTCGTGAGGGCGCGACACTAGGATGTGATGTCTACTAGCCAATTTATTCTTGTAGACACGTGTTGAGCCTCCAAGCATAGAGTTTTGTAGGACAGTAGCAATTTTCCCTCAAGTGGATGACCTAAGGTTTATCAATCTGTGGGAGGCGTAGGATGAACACAGTCTCTCTCAAACAACCCTGCAACCAAATACAAGAAATCTCTTGTGTCCCCAACACACCTAATACAATGGAAAATTGTATAGGTGCACTACTTCGGCGAAGAGATGGTGATAGAAGTGTAATATGGATGGTAGAAATATATTTTTATAATCTGAATAAATAAAAACAGCAAGGTAGCAAATAGTAAACGGGCACAAAAATAGTATTGCAATGCTTGAGTATGAGGCCTAGGGTCCGTACTTTCGCTAGTGCAATCTCTCAACAATGCTAATATAATTGGATCGTATAACCATCCCTCAACATGCACCGAAGAATCACTCCGAAGTTCCTATCTAGCGGAGAACATACGAAGAAATTGTTTGTAGCTATTCTTTCCGATCGATCTATCCAAGAGTTTGTACGAAAATAACACCAAGTTATTCTTTCTGATCGATCCATCAAGAGTTTTTACTAAAATAACACGAAGTTACTCTTTTTGATCGATCTATCAAGAGTTCGTACTAAAATAACACCAAAGCAAATTCAGATTCATAATACTCAAAGAAACACAAAGAACCTCAAAGAGTGCCCCAAGATTTCTACTGGAGAGACAAAACGCGAGAACGTGCATCAACCCCTATGCATAGATTACCTCAATATCACCTCGGGAATGCTCGAGTTGAGTGCCAACACAGATATCAAGTGAATCAATATGATAACCCATTGTCACCACGAGTATTAATATGCGAGACTGATACGTCTCCAACGTATCTATAATTTTTGATTGCTCCGTGCTATATTATCTACTGTTTTGGATGTTTATGGGATGTATTATACACTTTTATATCATTTTTGGGACTAACCTATTAACCCAGAGCCCAGTGCCAGTTTTTGTTTTTACCTTGTTTTAAAATATCACAGAAAAGGAAAACCAAACGGAGTCCAATTGACATGAAACTTCACGGAACTTATTTTTGGATCAGAAGAAGCCCAGAAGACTTGGAGTGCACGTCAGGGGATTTACGAGGAGGCCACGAGGCAGGGGGCGCACCCACCCCCCAGGGCACGCCCTCCACCCTCGTAGGCCCCCCTGACGTATTTCTTCCGCCTATATATCTGCATATACCCTAAAAACATCCGGGAGCACAATAGATCGGGAGTTCCGCCGCCAGAAGCCTCCGTAGCCATCGAAAACCAATCTAGACACGTTCCGGCACCCTGCCGGAGGGGCCAATCCCTCTCCGGTGGCCATATTCATCATCCCGGTGCTCTCCATGATGAGGAGGGAGTAGTTCTCCCTCGGGGCTGAGGGTATGTACCAGTAGCTATGTGTTTCATCTCTCTCTCTCTCTCGTGTTCTTGAGGTGGTACGATCCTGATGTATCGCGAGCTTTGCTCTTATATTTGGATCCTATGATGTTTCTCTCCCCCTCTACTCTCTTGTAATGAATTGAGTTTCCCCTTTGAAGTAATATTATTGGATTGAGTCTTTAAAGATTTGAGAACTCTTGATGTATGTCTTGCCGTGGATATCTGTGGTGACAATGGGATATAACGTGATTCACTTGATGTATGTTTTGCTGATCAACTTGCGGGTTCTGCCCATGAACCTATGCATAGGGGTTGGCACATGTTTTTGTAGTGATTCTCCAGTAGAAACTTTGGGGCACTCTTTGAGGTTCGATGTGTTAGTTGAATAGATGAATCTGAGATTGTGTGACGCATATCGTATAATCATACCCACGGATACTTGAGGTGACATTGGAGTATCTAGGTGACATTAGGGTTTTGGTTGATTTGTGCCTTAAGGTCTTACTCTAGTATGAACTCTAGGGCTGTTTGTGACACTTATAGGAATAGCCCAACGGATTGATTGGAAGAATAACTCTGAGGTGGTTTCGTACCCTACCATAATCTCTTCGTTCGTTCTCCGCTATTAGTGACTTTGGAGTGACTCTTTGTTGCATGTTGAGGGATAGTTATGTGATCCAATTATGTTAGTATTGTTGAGGGAACTTGCACTAGCGAAAGTATGAACCCTAGGCCTTATTTCCTAGCATTACAATACAATTTACACTCACTTTTATCATTAGTTACCTTGCTGTTTTTATATTTTCAGATTACAGATACCTTTATCTACCATCCATATACCACTTGTATCACCATCTCTTCGCCGAACTAGTGCACCTATACAATTTACCATTGTATTGGGTGTGTTGGGGAGATAAGAGACTCTTTGTTATTTTGTTGCAGGGTTGCTTGAGAGAGACCATCTTCGTCCTACGCCTCCTACGGATTGATAAACCTTAGGTCATCCACTTGAGGGAAATTTTCTACTGTCCTACAAACCTCTGCACTTGGAGGCCCAACAACGTCTACAAGAAGAAGGTTGTGTAGTAGACATCAAGCTCTTTTCTGGCGCCGTTGCCGGGGAGGTTAGCGCTTGAAGGTATATCTTTAGATCTTGCAATCGAGTCTTTTAGTTTCTTGTTTTATCACTAGTTTAGTCTATAAAAGAAAACTACAAAAAAATGGAATTAAGGTTACCTCCTATGCTTCATCTTTTTAATATCTATCATGAAAATAAGGATTCCGATAATTGTGCTCAAGTGCTAGAAGAAGAATGCATTAGAATGTTTGGCACTAAATATTTGAATGATGAGCATGATTGCAATGTTGTTAGTATGAATTCCTTGAATATCCATGATGCTAATGATATGCAAAGCCACAAGCTTGGGGAAGCTATGTTTGATGAAGACGATATTTTTTATCCCCCAAGTTTTAATGAGCAAATTTATTATGATGAAAGCATGCCTCCTATTTATGATTATTATATTGATGAAAGTGGATTTGGAGAGGTCATGACTTTATTTTGTGATGAATCCACTATTCTGGAAGAGGTTCCAATTGATTATGAGAACAAATTTGCTATATGTGATGATTATTGTGATGACTTGTATGCTATAAAGAATAATGATATCCATGAAACGTGTCATCATGATTTTAGTTTTCAATTGGATTATGCCTCACATGATAATTATTTTTGTTGAGCTTGCTCCCACTACTAGTCATGAGAAGAAATTTGCATATGTGGAGAGTAATAAAATTTCTATGCTTGTAGATGAAAAGAATGCTTTAGGTTCTGGTTATATTGTTGAATTCATTCATGATGCTATGGAAAATTATTATGAGGGAGGAATATATGCTTGTAGGAATTGCAATAATATCAAGTTTCCTCTCTATGTGCTTAAAGTTATGAAGTTATGCTTGTTTTACCTTCCTATCCAAGTTGATTCTTGTTCCCACAAGTTGTTTGCTCACAAAATCCCTATGCATAGGAAGTGGGTTAGACTTAAATGTGCTAGTAACATTCTTCATGATGCTCTCTTTATGTTTCAATTCTTATCCTTTTTGTGAGCATCACTGAAATCATCATGCCTAGCTAGGGGTGTTAAACGATAGCGCTTGTTGGGAGGCAACCCAACTTTATTTTTATTCCTGTTTAGTAATAAATAATTCATATAGCCTCTGTTTATATGTGGTTTTATGTCTTTAATTAGTGTTTGTGCCAAGTAAAACCTTTGGGAAGACTTGGGGAAACTCTTTGCGATCATGCTGTAGAAAACAGAAACTTTAGCTCTCACGAGAATTGCTGCCATTTTTTATTGGAGAGTGCTATTTAGTTAATTCTTTTTGAAGATGATTAATAGCTAAATTCCTCACGTCCAGCAATTTATTTGAGAATTTTATGAGTTCCAGAAGTATACGTTTGATCCAGATTACTACAGACTGTTCTGTTTTTGACAGATTCTGTTTTTCATGTGTTGTTTACTTATTTTGATGAATCTATGGCTAGTAAAATAGTTTATAAACCATAGAGAAGTTTTAATACAGTAGGTTTAACACCAATATAAATAAATAATGAGTTCATTACAGTACCTTATGATGGTGATTTTCTTTCCTATACCAACGGAGCTTACGAGTTTTCTTTTAAGTTTTGTGTTGTGAAGTTTTCAAGTTTTGGGTAAGGATTCGATGGACTATGGAATAAGGAGTGACAAGAGCCTAATCTTGGGGATTCCAAAGGCACACCAAGTTAATATTCAAGGATAGCCAAGAGCCTAAGCTTGGGGATGCCCCGGAAGGCATCCCCTCTTTCGTCTTCGTTCATCGGTAAGTTTACTTGGAGCTATATTTTTATTCACCACATGATATGTGTTTTGCTTGGAGCATCAATTTATATTGTTAAGATTTGCTTGCTGTTATTTATAACAATGTTTTGCATCTTTTATTTCAATAAAAGTGGCATTGATAGCCTTTACTATGCCTATTTTAGAAGTCCACATGTTGCTGTTTGAAAATAGAAAGTTTACCGTTGTTGCAATAATTCCCTAGAAAAGTCAGAATGTGATAAAATGTTGAAACCTTTTGCATATTAAGATCTGATAAATTTAATACAGTGTGAAATTTCTTTCATAATTTTTGGAGCTAGGGAAGTATGGATGTTGCTGCATTCTTTACAGACATTCTTGTTTATGCAGATTGCTGTTATGTTTGCATTGTTTGCATATGTTTGCTTCTTTAATGATTCTATTTGAGGATAGGACTATTAAATATGCAGATGCATTTAGTATGAAATGTTGAATAATAATTTTAGTGATTTGCTACAGTAGAGTATGATAAGGTTTTGGCAATGGTTTATATTAACTTATCTCACGAGTCCTTGTTGAGTTTTGTGTGGATGAAGCTTTTGAGATTTAGGGAGACCATGATATGAGAGGAATTAAGGAGACACAAAAGCTCAAGCTTGGGGATGCCCAAGGCATCCCAAGATAATATTTCAAGAGGTCTCAAGCATCTAAGCTTGGGGATGCCCCGGTTGGCATCCCACCTTTCTTCTTCAACAACTATCGGTTAGTTTCGGTTGATCGTAATTTTTGCTTCTTCACATGATGTTTGCCATTCTTAGAATATCATTTTATTTTGCTTTGCTTGCTGTTTTAATAAAATACCAGGATCTGAAATTATTAAATGTTAGAGAGTCTTCACATAGTTGCATAATTATTAGACTACTCATTGATCTTCACTTATATCTTTCGGAGTGGTTTGTCATTTGCTCTAGTGCTTCACTTATATCTTTTAGAACATGGTGGTAGTTTTATTTTGAAGAAATAGATGAACTCTCGTGCTTCACTTAGATTATTTTGAGAGTCTGAAATAGCATGGTAATTTTCTTAAAATCCTAATATGCTAGGTATTCAATATTAGTAAAAAAATTCTATGAGTGTTTTGTATACTAAGAGAAGTTTGATGCTTGATGATTGTTTTGAGATATGGAGGTAATAATATCAAAGTCGTGCTAGTTGATTAGTTGTGAATTTGAGAAATACTTGTGTTGAAGTTTGCAAGTCCCAGAGCATGCACGTATGGTAAACGTTGTGTAACAAATTTGAAACATGAGGTGTTATTTGATTGTATTCCTTATGAGTGGCGGTCGGGGACGAGCGATGGTCTTTTTCTACCAATCTATCCCCCTAGGACCATGCGCGTAGTGCCGAGGTTTTTGATGACTTGTAGATTTTTGCAATAAGTAGGTGAGTTCTTTATGACTAATGTTGAGTCCATGGATTATACGCACTCTCACCCTTCCATCATTGCTAGCATCTTCGGTACCGTGCATTGCCCTTTCTCACATTGAGAGTTGGTGCAAACTTCGCCGGTGCATCCAGACCCTGTGATATGATATGCTCTATCACACATAAACCTCCTTATATCTTCCTCAAAACAGCCACCATACCGACCTATTATGGCATTTCCATAGCCATTCCGAGATATATTGCCATGCAACTTTCCACCGTTCCGTTTATTATGACACGCATCATCATTGTCATATTGCTTTGCATGATCATGTAGTTGACATCGTATTTGTGGCAAAGCCACCGTTCATAATTTTTCATACATGTCACTCTTGATTCATCGAGATCCCGGTACACCGCCGGAGGCATTCATATAGAGTCATACTTTGTTCTAGTATCGAGTTGTAATCATTGAGTTGTAAATAAATAGAAGTGTGATGATCATCGTTTTCTAGAGCATCGTCCCATGTGAGGAATTAAAAAAAATAAAAAATAGAGAGAAAGGCCATAACAAAAAGAGAAGGCCCAAAAAAAATAAAAAGTCCATAAAAAAGAGAAGGCCCCAAAAAAGAGAGAAGGGACAATGCTACTATCCTTTGCCACACTTGTGCTTCAAAGTAGCACCATAATCCTCATGATAGAGAGTCTCTTGTTTTGTCACTTTCATATACTAGTGGGAATTTTTCATTACAGAACTTGGCTTGTATATTCCAACAATGGGCCTCCTCAAGTGCCCTAGGTCGTCGTGAGCAAGCAAGTTGGATGCACACCCACTTAGTTTCTTTTGTTGAGCTTTCATACATTTATAGCTCTAGTGCATCCGTTGCATGGCAATCCCTACTCCTCGCATTAACATCAATCGATGGGCATCTACATAGCCCATTGATTAGCCTCGTTGATGTGAGACTTTCTTCCTTTTTTGTCTTCTCCATCCACATAACCCCATCATCATATTCTATTCCACCCATAGTGCTATGTCCATGGCTCACGCTCATATATTGCGTGAAAGTTTATGAGTTTGAGATTACTAAAGTATGAAACAATTGCTTGGCTTGTCATCGGGGTTGTGCATGATGAGAGCATTCTTGTGTGACGAAAATGGAGCATGACTAAACTATATGATTTTGTAGGGATGAACTTTCTTGGGCCATGTTATTTTGAGAGGACATAATTGCTTAGTTAGTATGCTTGAAGTACTATTATTTTTATGTTCATATGAACTTTTGTCTTGAATCTTTCGGATACGAATATTCATGCCACAATTAAGAAGAATTACATTGAAATTATGCCAAGTAGCACTCCGCATCAAAAATTCTATTTTTTCATTTACCTACTCGAGGACGAGCAGGAATTAAGCTTGGGGATGCTGATACGTCTCCAACGTATCTATAATTTTGATTGCTCCATGCTATATTATCTACTGTTTTGGATGTTGATGGGCTTCATTATACACTTTTATATCATTTTTGGGACTAACCTATTAACCCAGAGCCCAGTGCCAGTTTCTGTTTTTACCTTGTTTTAGAATATCGCAGAAAAGGAAAACCAAACGGAGTCCAATTGACATGAAACTTCACGTAACTTATTTTTGGATCAGAAGAAGCCCAGAAGACTTGGAGTGCACGTCAGGGGATCTACGAGAAGGCCACGAGGCAGGGGGGCACGCCCTCCACCCTCGTGCCCCCCTGACGTATTTCTTCCGCCTATATATATCTCCATATACCCTAAAAACATCCGGGAGCACAATAGATCGGGAGTTCTGCCGCCAGAAGCCTCCGTAGCCATCGAAAACCAATCTAGAACCATTCCGGCACCCTGCCAGAGGGGGCAATCCCTCTCCGGTGGCCATCTTCATCATCCCGGTGCTCTCCATGACGAGGAGGGAGTAGTTCTCCCTCGGGGCTGAGGGTATGTACCAGTAGCTATGTGTTTCATCTCTCTCTCTCTCGTGTTCTTGAGGTGGTACGATCTTGTTGTATCGCGAGCTTTGCTATTATATTTGGATCCTATGATGTTTCTCTCCCCCTCTACTCTCTTGTAATGAATTGAGTTTCCCATTTGAAGTAATCTTATCGGATTGAGTCTTTAAAGATTTGAGAACTCTTGATGTGTGTCTTGCCGTGGATATCTGTGGTGACAATGGGATATAACGTGATTCACTTGATGTATGTTTTGGTGATCAACTTACGGGTTTCGCCCATGAACCTATGCATAGGGGTTGGCACACGTTTTTGTCGTGATTCTTTGGTAGAAACTTTGGGGCACTCTTTGAGGTTCAATGTGTTGGTTGAATAGATCAATCTGAGATTGTGTGACACATATCATATAATCATACCCACGGATACTTGAGGTGATATTGGAGTATCTTGGTGACATTAGGGTTTTGGTTGATTTGTGTCTTAAGGTGTTATTCTAGTACGAACTCTAGGGCTGTTTGTGACACTTATAGGAATAGCCCAACGGATTGATTGGAAAGAATAACTTTGAGGTGGTTTCGTACCCTACAATAATCTCTTCGTTCGTTCTCCGCTATTAGTGACTTTGGAGTGACTCTTTGTTGCATGTTGAGGGATAGTTATGTGATCCAATCATGTTAGTATTGTTGAGGGAACTTGCACTAGCAAAAGTATGAACCCTAGGCCTTATTTCCTAGCATTGCAATACCGTTTATGCTCACTTTTATCATTAGTTACCTTGCTGTTTTTATATTTTCAGATTACAAATACCTTTATCTACCATCCATATACCACTTGTATCACCATCTCTTCGCCGAACTAGTGCACCTATACAATTTACCATTGTATTGGGTGTGTTGGGGACACAAGAGACTCTTTGTTATTTGGTTGCAGGGTTTCTTGAGAAAGACCATCTTCATCCTACGCCTCCTACGGATTGATAAACCTTAGGTCATCCACTTGAGGGAAATTTGCAACTATCCTACAAACCTCTGCACTTGGAGGCCCAACAACGTCTACAAGAAGAAGGTTGTGTAGTAGACATCAGAGACAGATATCAAGTGCTCTCAAATCCATAAAAGTATTCAATCCGATAAAATGAAATCTCAAAGGGAAAACTCAATTCATCACAAGGTAGAGAGGGTAAAACACCATATAATCTAACTATATTAACAAAGCCTGCGATACATCAAGATCGTGACATCTCAAGAACACGAGAGAGAGAGAGATTAAAAACATAGCTTGTTGGGGAACGTAGCAATAATTCAAAATTTTCCTACGTGTCACCAAGATCAATCTAGAAGATAGTAGCAATGAGAGAGAGGGAGTGCATCTTCATACCCTTGAAGATCTCTAAGCGGAAGCGTTCTAGAGAACGGGGTTGATGGAGTCGTACTCGTCGTGATCCAAATCACCGATGATCCTAGCGCCGAACGGACGGCACCTCCGCGTTCAACACATGTACGGAACAGAGACGTCTCCCGCACCTTGATCCAGCAAGGAGGAGGGAGAGGTTGAGGAAGAGAGTCCAACAGCAGCACGACGACATGGTGGTGATGGAGTGGCAGTTCTCCGGCAGGGCTTCGCCAAGCTCACGCGGAGGAGGAGAGGTATTGGAGGGGAGGGGCTGCGCCAGGTGCAAGGGTATGGCCGCCCTCCCACCCCTCCACTATTTATAGGTGGGGAGAGAGGGGGCCGGCCCCCCCTAGATCCCATCTAGGGTTGGGGGCGACGGCCAAGGGGGGGAGGAGTGCCTCCCAAGCAAGTGGAGGCCCTCCCCCTTAGGGTTTTCCCTCTCCCATGCACATGGGCCTTGGGGGGGCTGTTGCCCCTGGCCCATTAAGTCTAGGGAGCCCCCCTACAGCCCATGCTGCTGTATTGGACGTGGTGGAACATTTTCCGTACCTCCGGACCCCTCCGGAATCCTCCAGAACCTTCCGGAAGCTTCCCGGTACAATACAGGAAAAACCAAACTTTTCCTGGAACCCGAACAATAAATTTCCATATATAAATCTTTACCTCCAGACCATTCCGGAACTCCTCGTGACGTCCGAGATCTCATCCGGGACTCCGAACAACATTCGGTAATCACATACAAGTATTCCTAATAAACCTAGCGTCACCGAACCTTAAGTGTGTAGACCCTACGGGTTCGGGAACCATCCAGACATGACTGAGACATCTCTCAGGTCAATAACCAACAGCGGGATCTGGATACCCATGTTGGCTCCCACATGTTCCACGATGATCTCATCGGATGAACCACGATGTCAAGGATTCAGTCAATCCCGTATACAATTCCCTTTGTCTATCGGTACGATACTTGCCCGAGACTCGATCGTCGGTATCCCGATACCTCGTTCAATCTCGTTACCGGAATGTCTCTTTACTCGTTCCGTAACACATCATCTCGTGATCAACTCCTTGGTCACATTGTGCACATTATGATGATGTCCTACCGAGTGGGCCTAGAGATACCTCTCCGTTTACACGGAGTGACAAATCCCAGTCTCGATTCGTGCCAACCCAACAGACACTTTCGGAGATACCCGTAGTGCACCTTTACAGCCACCCAGTTACGTTGTGACGTTTGGTACACCCAAAGCATTCCTACGGTATCCAGGAGCTGCACAATCTCATGGTCTAAGGAAATGATACTTGACATTAGAAAAGCTTTAGCATACGAACTACACGATCTTGTGCTAGGCTTAGGATTGGGTCTTGTCCATCACATCGTTCTCCTAATGATGTGATCCCGTTATCAACGACATCCAATGTCCATGGTCAGGAAACCGTAACCATCTATTGATCAACGAGCTAGTCAACTAGAGGCTTACTAGGGACATGATGTTGTCTATGTATCCACACATGTATCTGAGTTTCCTATCAATACAATTCTAGCATGGATAATAAACGATTATCATGAACAAGGAAATATAATAATAACTAATTTATTATTGCCTCTAGGGCATATTTCCAACAGTCTCCCACTTGCACTAGAGTCAATAATCCAGTTCACATCACTATGTGATTAACACTCAAGGTCACATCCCCATGTGACTAACACCCAAAGAGTTTACTAGAGTCAATAATCTAGTTCACATTACCATGTGATTAACACTCAATGAGTTCTGGGTTTGATCATGTTATGCTTGTGAGAGATGTTATAGTCAACGGGTCCAAAACTTTCAGATCCGTGTGTGCTTGACAAATCTCTATGTCATCTTGTATATGCAGCTACCACGCTCTATTTGGAGCTATTCCAAATAACTGTTCTACTATACGAATCCAGTTTACTACTCAGAATCATCCAGATTAGTGTGAAAGATTGCATCGGCGTAACCCTTTACGATGAACTCTTTTACCACCTCCATAATCGAGAAAATTTCTTAGTCCACTAGTTACTAAGGATAACCTTGACCGTTGTCCTGTGATCCATACCTAGATCACACTTGTACCCCTTGACTGACTCATGGCTTGACACACTTCAGGTGCGGTACATAACACAGCATACTTTAGAGCCTACGTGTAAAGCATAGGGGACGACCTTCGTCCTTTTTCTCTATTCTACCGTGGTCAGGTCTTGAGTTTTACTCAATACTCATACCTTATAACACAGCCAAGAACTCCTTCTTTGCCGATTTATTTTTGAACTCCTTCAAAATTCTGTCATGGTATGTGTTTGTTTGAAAGTACTATTAAGCGATTTTGATCTATCCTTATAGATCTTGATGCTCAATGTTCAAGTAGCTTAATCCAGGTTTTCCATTGAAAAACACTTTTCAAATAACCCTATACGCTTTCGAGAAACTCTACATCATTTCTGATCAACAATAGTCAACAATATATACTCATCAGAAATTCTATAGTGCTCCCACTCACTTCTTTGGAAATACAAGTTTCTCATAAACTTTGTATAAACCCAAAATCGTTGATCATCTCATCAAAGTGTACATTCCAACTCCGAGATGCTTACTCCAGTCCTTAGAAGGATTGCTGGAGCTTTGCATACTTGTTAGCATCTTTCAGGATTGTCAAAAAACTTTTGGTTTTATCACATACAACCTTTCCTCAAGCAAAACGTCGAGGAAACAATGTTTTGACATCCTATCTGCAAGATTTCATAAATAATGCAGTAACTGCTAACATAATTCCAATAGACTCTTAGCATCGCTACGAGTGAGAAAGTCTCATCGTAGTCAACTCCTTTGAACTTGTTGGAAAATATCTTAACGACAAGTCGAGCTTTCTTAATGGTGACATTTACCATCGTTGTCCATCTTCCTTTTAAAATCCATCTGCACCCAATAGCCTTACGACCATCAAGTAGTTCTTCCAAATCTATACTTTGTTTTTATACATGGATCCTCTCCCGGATTTTATGGCCTCGAGCCATTTTTCGGAATCCGGGCCCACCATCACTTCTCCATAGCTCATAGGTTCATTGTTGTCTAGCAACATGACTTCCAAGACAGGATTACGTACCACTCTGAAGTAGTATGCATCCTTGTCGACCTATAAGGTTTGGTAGTGACTTGATCCGAAGTTTCATGATCACTATCATAAGCTTCCACTTCAATCGGTGTAGGTGCCACAGGAACAACTTCCTGTGCCCTGCTCCACACTAGTTGAAGTGACGGTTCAATAACCTCATCAAGTCTCCACCATCCTCCCACTCAATTCTTTCAAGAGAAACTTTTTCTCGAGAAAGGACCCGTTTCTAGAAACAATCACTTTTGCTTCCGGATCTGAAATATGAGGTATACCCAACTGTTTTGGGTATTCTATGAATATGCATTTATCCGCTTTGGGTTCGAGCTTATCAGCCTGAAACTTTTTCACATAAGCATGGCAGCCCCAAACTTTTAAGAAACGACAGCTTATGGTTTTTCTAAACCATAGTTCATACGGTGTCGTCTCAACGGAATTGTGTGGTGCCCTATTTATAGTGAGTGCGGTTGTCTCTAATACCTAACCCATAAACGATAGTGGTAATTCGATAAGAGACATCATGGTATGCACCATATCCAATAGGGTGCAGTTGTGATGTTCGGACACACCATCACACTATGGTGGTCCAGGCGGTATTAGTCGTGAAACAATTTCCATAATGTCTTAATTGTGTGCCAAACTTGTAACTCAGATATTCATCTCTATGATCATCTCATAGACATTTTATCATCTTGTCACGACGATCTTTAACTTTACTCTAAAATTACTTAAACCTTTCAATAATTCAGAATTGTGTTTCATCAAGTAAATATACTCAGTATCTACTCAAATCATCTGTGAAGTAAGAACATAATGATATCCACTGCGTGCCTCAGCACTTATTGGACTGCACACATCAAAATGTATTAATTCCAACAAGTTGCTTTCTTGTTCCATCTTACTGAAAACGAGGCCTTTCAATCATCTTGCCCATGTGGTATGATTTGCATGTCTCAAGTGATTCAAAATCAAGTGAGTCCAAACGATCCATCTGCATGGAGTTTCTTCATGCATATCTACCAATAGACATGGTTTGCATGTCTCAATCTTTTCAAAAATGAGTGAGTCCAAAGATCCATCAACATGGAGCTTCTTCATGCGTTTTATACCAACATGACTCAAATGGCAGTGCCACAAGTATGTGGTACTATCATTACTATCTTATATCTTTTGGCATGAACATGTGTATCACTACGATCGAGATTCAATAAACCATTCATTTTAGGTGCAAGACCATTGAAGGTATTATTCAAATAAACAGAGTAACCATTATTCTCCTTAAATGAATAACCGTGTGGCGATAAACATAATCCAATCATGTCTATGCTCAACGCAAACACCAAATAACAATTATTTCGGTTTAACACCAATCCCGATGGTAGAGGGAGCGTGCGATGTTTGATCCCATCAACCTTGGAAACACTTCCAAAACATATTGTCATCTCACCTTTAGCTAGTCTCTGCAGCCTTTTATTTCGAGTTACTAACGCTTAGCAATCGAACCTGTATTTATTACCCTGGTGCTACTAGGAGTACTAGTAAAGTACATAATAATATGACGTATATCCAAAATACTTCTGTCGACCTTGCCAGCCTTCTCATCTACCAAGTATCTAGGGTAGTTCTGCTTCAGTGACCGTTTCCCTCATTATAGAAGCACTTAGTCTCGAGTTTGGTTCAACCTTGGGTTTCTTCACTAGAGCAGCAACTGATTTGCCGTCTCATGAAGTGTCCCTTCTTTCCCTTGCCCTTCTTGAAACTAGTGGTTTTACTAACTATCAACAATTGATGCTCCTACTTGATTTCTACTTTCATGGTGTCAAACATCGCAAATTGCTCAAGGATCATCATGTCTATCCCTGATATGTTATAGTTCATCACTAAGCTCTAATAGCTTGGTGGCAGTGACTATGGAGAACTATCACTATCTCATCTGGAAGATTAACTCCCACTCGATTCAAGCGATTGTAGTACTCAGACAATCTGAGCACATTCTCAACGATTGAGCTTTTATCCCTTAGTTTGCAGGCTTAAGAAACTTGTCAGAGGTCTCATACCTCTTGACGTGGGCACTAGTCTGAAATTTCAATTTCAGTCTTTGGAACTTCTCATATGTTCTGTGACGTTTCAAAACGTCTTTGGTGCCACAATTCTAAACCGTTAGTATTATGTACTGAACTATCACGTAGTCATCAAAACGTGTATGTCAGATGTTTCCCAACATCTACAGACGACGCTTGAGGTTCAACACACTGAGCGGTGCATTAAGGACATAGCCCTTTTGTGCAGCAATGAGGATAATCCTTAGGTCACGGACTCAGTCCGCATAATTGCTACTGTCAACTCTCAACTAAATTTTCTCTAGGAACATAGTAGAACCGAAGCGTGAGCTACGACATAATTTGCAAAGACCTTTTGACTATGTTCATGATAATTAAGTTCATCTAATCAAATTATTCAAAGAACTCCCACTTAGATAGACATCCCTCTAGTCTTCTAAGTGATACATGATCTGAGTCAACTAGGTCGTGTCTGATCATCACGTGAGACGGACTAGTCATCATCGGTGAACATCTTCATGCTGATCGTATCCACTATATGACTCATGTTCGACCTTTCGGTCTTCTGTGTTCCGAGGCCATGTCTGTACATGCTAGGCTCGTCAAGTTAACCTAAGTGTATTGCGTGTGTAAATCTGGCTTACACCCGTTGTATGCGAACGTTAGAACCTATCACACCCGATCATCACGTGGTGCTTCGAAACAATGGACCTTAGCAACGGTGCATAGTTAGGGGGAACACTTTCTTGAAATTATTGCGAGGGATCATCTTATTTATGCTACCGTCGTTCTAAGCAAATAAGATGTAAACATGACAAACATCACATGCAAATCATAAAGTGACATGATATGGCCAATATCATCTTGCGCCTTTGATCTCCATCTTCGAGGCGCGGCATGAACACCATTGTCACCGGCATGACACCATGATCTCCATCATCGTGTCTTCATGAAGTTGCCGCGCCAACTATTACTTCTACTACTATGGCTAACGGTTAGCAATAAAGTAAAGTAATTACATGGCGTTTCCATTGACACGCAGGTCATAAATAAATTAAGACAACTCCTATGGCTCCTGCCGGTTGTCATACTCATCGACATGCAAGTCGTGATTCCTATTACAAGAACATGATCAATCTCATAGATCACATATATCATTCATCACATCCTTTTGGCCATCTCGCATCACATAGCATACCCTGCAAAAACAAGTTAGATGTCCTCTAATTGTTGTTGCATGTTTTACGTGGCTGCTATGGGTTTCTAGCAAGAACGTTTCTTACCTATGAAAAACCACAACGGTGATATGCCAATTGCTATTTACCCTTCATAAGGACCCTTTTCATCAAATCCGATCCAACTAAAGTGGGAGAGACATACACCCTCTAGCCACCTTATGCAACTAGTGCATGTCAGTCGGTGGAACCTGTCTCACATAAGAGTACGTGTAAGGTCGGTCCGGGCCGCTTCATCCCACAATGTCACCGAATCAAGATAAGACTAGTAGCGGCAAGAAAATTGAACAAACCATCGCCCACAACTACTTTGTGTTCTACTCGTGCATAGAATCTACGCATAGACCTAGCTCATGATGCCACTGTTGGGGAACGTGGCAATAATTCAAAATTTTCCTACGTGTCACCAAGATCAATCTAGAAGATACTAGCAACAAGAGAGAGGGAGTGCATCTTCATACCCTTGAAGATCTCTAAGCGGAAGCGTTCAAGAGAACGGGGTTGATGTCGTCGTGATCCAAATCACTGATGATCCTAGCGCCGAACGGACGGCACCTCCGCGTTCAACACACGTACAGAACGGAGACGTCTCCTGCGCCTTGATCCAGAAAGGTGGAGGGAGATGTTAAGGAAGTGAGTCCAATAGCAGCACGACGGCATGGTGGTGATGGAGTGGCAGTTCTCCGGCAGGGCTTCGCCAAGCTCACGCGGAGGAGGAGAGGTATTGGAGGGGAGGGGCTGTGCCAGGTGCAAGGGTATGGCCGCCCTCCCACCCCTCCACTATTTATAGGTGGGGGAGAGGGGGCCGGCCCCCCTAGATCCCATATAGGGTTGGGGGTGGCGGCCAAGGGGGGAGGAGTGCCTCCGAAGTCAAGTGGAGGCCCTCCCCCTTAGGGTTTCCCCTCTCCCATGCGCATGGGCCTTAAGGGAGCTGGTGCCCCTGGCCCATTAAGGCTAGGGAGCCCCCCTACAGCCCATGCTGCTGTATTGGACGTGGTGGAACATTTTCCGGACCTCCGGACCCCTCCGGAATCCTCCGGAACCTTCCGGAAGCTTCCCGGTACAATACCGGAAAAACCGAACTTTTCCTGGAACCCGAACAATAACTTTCCATATATAAATCTTTACCTCCGGACCATTCCGGAACTCCTCGTGACGTCCGAGATCTCATCCGGGACTCCGAACAACATTCGGTAATCACATACAAGTCTTCCTAATAACCCAAGCGTCATCGAACCTTAAGTGTGTAGACCCTACGGGTTCGGGAACCATGCAGACATGACCGAGACATCTCTCTGGTCAATAACCAACAATGGGATCTGGATACCCATGTTGGCTCCCACATGTTCCACGATGATCTCATCGGATGAACCACGATGTCAAGGATTCAGTCAATCCCGTATACAATTCCCTTTGTCTATCGGTACGATACTTGCCCGAGATTCGATCGTCGGTATCCCGATAGCTCGTTCAATCTCGTTACCGACAAGTCTCTTTACTCGTTCTGTTGGGGATATTACTACTGGGCATAAACCGGCCTACCTGGGCCGGATTAACTCCATCAGTAGTTCAAAGGTGTTAAAGCCCAAAGAGGCAGATAAAGGCCCAAGGCCCATAGTCGGTTTATAACCTGTAGCCGTACATCAGCTTTGTGCATATACTTGTAATATGAGTTAGGAACAAGGAGAGACCAACCCGGATACGAGTATGAACCGGTGAAGGGACTCTCTGAACCGGCAGGCGTCACCCATGTATATAAGGGGACGACCCGGCGGCGGTTCAAGGACGACAGACAACGACTCGAGACATAGGCGAAGCTTATTCGCTCCCTAGTCATCGAAACACCCATCAATTCCATCACAACTAGAAGTAGGCTTTTACTTTCATTGAAGGGGCCGAACTAGTATAAACTCTCTTGCGTCCTTGTGTCCGCTTTAACCCCTTCAAGCTAACCCGTAGCGATGGCTCCACGACTAAGTCCTTTCTCTAGGACATCTGCCGTGACAAAACCACGACAGTTGGCACCCACCGTGGGGCTATCGCACGATGGTTTCCGGTTCTTGGAGGGCCGCTTTGAAGGACTCGAGGGCTATGCTGTAGGCCGGATGACTAAGAGTCGTCGCGGCAGGCTCTACATCGACGATGCAGGCTGGGGCCCCGAGGCCGGCTCAGTTGAGTATGGGTACCGGGTCCCCTTTGGTAGCATTCACGTTTTCATTGGGAAGATCGGTGAACCGGGCCCTGAGCCGGACATCTGCACACCGAACTCGTTGAGACGGCTCAGCATGCGCAATCCGCCCGGGTTAAACCGTCCATGAAGCGTGCCTTCATGGGAGTCATCCATGGAGGAAGTCATGAGGATGGATCGGGATTTCGCGGGGCGACTGTCATTTGTTCCGGTGACGAATCTTCGACCGGAGAAACTGAATCTCTTTATCAGTTACAAGATGGCCGGATTGGGAGCTGTTCCGATGGCGACAGTATTCCGGACCCCTCTGATCTGCCCAACCGGGTTGGAGTATTCATGGCTGGAACACAAGCAGCGCTTCATTCTTCGACAGCTGCGGCAACGATTTCCAGTTCAGCAGCAGCAACGGCCGCCGGGGCAGGAGGCCCTGTGCGCCCGCTGGCTCAGGTTCTATCAGAGCTATTTGATGCGTTCGTTGTGCTTATGGCGGAAGTTAATCCGCCAGATCAGGACGTTCATAATACGGAGATTGCAAAGGTAAAGGAACAGATCACCCAGGCCAAGGCGGATCTGGCGGCTGAGGACACCAGGATGGCCGCAGAGCGTGCTGCTTTAGACGCACAGGCCTACAGGCTTATGTTAGACCAGAGCGCATCACATGAAGTCATGAGGAGGAAGCACCGGTCCCGCTTACCTCCGGTTTTCGAGGCCAGAGACCTTTTCAACACTCCAGGGCCAAGAGCCGGCAATCCGCTGGAGGGAAACCGGGCAGAAGCCCCTGGGACCGGTGCACCGGTCAGCCTCGTCAGATCGACCCGCCTCGTCAAAACACCATTGTACCTCAGGCTGCTTTAACACCCCCGGGTCACTACTCCAGCCCAATGGACAATCTTGTTGCCGCTACTACACGGCTGGAGGCCATTCCAATTGAAGGTGACTCGCCACAGGCAGTAGAGACACGGCAGGTCAAGGAACTTCTGAGGACCGCTTTGGCCCAACAGGAAGCATACTCATACAGCCGCGACCAGATCCACTCGACCCCTCGTCCAAGCCAGAGCTATAGCAGACATATGGATGAACCGGCAGTGTCGAGTAATGAACGACGTGGGGCACCCCAGGACAACAACCCGACGGGTGGTGCTGATGACGCTCAGGAAGTGGTGAACCGGGCCCGAGCGCGTAGGGAGGCCGAGTTAGCCGCACAGCATCAGGCTCGGCAGCTCACGCCGGTTCGTCCAACCATTTCGATCGAACCTGGTGTTACTTCTAGTTCTTTGGGGGTGCCTTGCCTCGTCCCCGCTTTACGCAACGTGCGCTTGCCCAAGGATTTCAAAGGCCCACGCAAGGTACCAAATTATACGGCGGATCAACCACCAGAGACATGGGTAGAGAGCTATGAGATGGCCATGGAGATGCTTGATGTGGATGACACGGCGTGTGCGAAATACTTCACCATGATGCTTGAAGGAACGGCCCGTACTTGGTTAAAAAGCTTGCCCGCTAATTCTATCAGTTCATGGGCCCAATTATGAGCCCGGTTTATCAAGAATTTCAAGGATACCTGTAAACAGCCTATGTCGATAGTGGACTTAGCTGCATGCGTCTAGGAGGAAGGAGAGTCAACAACTCATTGGGTGCGCCGGGTTTCACAAGTGTTGCACTCCTCAGACCGCATCAACGCTGACACCGCAGTATTAACCCTAGAAGGCAACCGCCGGTTTGGGCCCCTGAAGTTGAAATTGGGATGGATGAAGCGTCATTGCACCGACATGGGGACCCTCATGGCCGCTTTGGTAAAATATGATAATTCTCATAGTACCAAGGATCCCGAATCTGATGATGACAAGACAGGGAAGGGGAAGAAGAACAGCAGCTCCAAAGGTCAGCAGCATCACTGGGTAGGCAATGGCGGAGGAGGCAAGCGTAAAGCGGATGGCAACATGGATTTTGTGGCTAATACCAACGTACAGGACAATGGCCAGCGGCGCAAGGGTAGGCCGAAAAATCGTAGTGGAGCGCCCAACCCCAACCCAAACCGCCTGAACTATCTGCTAAGCCAGCCCTGTCGAAGACATGGGACGAAGGAGGAGCCAGCAAACCACCTTTGGAAGGATTGCTTTATTATGCAAGAGTTCAAAAATTCTAATAATTTCCGGTATGATCACGGATCTGGCGGTGGCTTAGGGTCCGGGCCGGGTTATGGTGGAGGAAGTTCCGGTTCAGGATTTAATGGTAATCCGGGCGGACATAATGGTCAAAATAGTCACAACAACCAGGGTGGTTACAACCAACAGCAGCAACAGTCAGGTTACCAAAGCAACCCAAAGCAGTTGAGTAATGGGCAGTACCATGTCTTTACCACTAGCTTGGAAAAGCGAGACCGGAAGGTTCAGAGGCGGGCAGCTCTGTTGAACCGGCCACACCCCGTTATCTACGTTGGTCTGAACAACCAATCATATGGAGCAGAGAGGATCACCCACTCCAGGTCGATAATCCGTGTCAATTGGCTCTGGTGGTGGCGCCTCAGGTGGGAGGTTATAAGTTCACCAAGGTGCTCATGGATGGAGGGAGCAGCATTAACATCCTATACTATGAGACCTTCCGTCGTATGGGACTTACAGATAAGAATCTCAAACCGTCCAATACAGTATTCCACGGTGTAGTGCCTGGCAGATCAGTATATCCCGTTGGTAAGGTAGCTCTTGAAGTGGCGTTTGGGGATGATCATGATTCCAGGTCGGAGACATTAAGGTTTGAAGTGGTGAAAATCCAAAGTCCATATCATGCCCTGTTTGGGCGTCCGGCGTACGCCAAGTTTATGGCTCGGCCCTGTTATGTGTATTTGCAGCTCAAGATGCCGGGTCACAAGGGGACAATAACGGTTCACGGAAGCCGCAAAATCGCTTTGGAATGCGAGGAAGGAGATGCGGCTTATGCAGAGTCGGTTTGTGCCACCGAGGAGTTGAAGTACTATAAAGAAAATGTTGATCCGGCGGACATGACTCCGTTGAAGAAGCCAACTACGGAGCATGATCCGGCCCTGAAGTTCAAATCGGCAGCAGAAACTAAGCTTGTTGACTTCGTACCTGGCGATTCGTCCAAGCAGTTCAGCATTAGTGCCAACTTGGATCCGAAATAGGAAAGCGCGCTCATCGAGTTCATCCGTGAGAATTGGGACATTTTTGCATGGAAGCCCTCTGACATGCCAGGTGTACCAAGGCAACTCGCTGAGCACACACTTAATGTGGATCCTAAATACAAACCGGTGAAACAGTTCCTCCGCCGGTTTAACGAAGAAAGATGCAAGGCGATTGGAGAAGAGGTAGCCAGGCTCTTAGCAGCTGGTTTTATTGTTGAACTTTTTCACCCTGAGTGGCTTGCCAATCCGGTGCTAGTCCTTAAGAAAAACAGCACCTGGCGTATGTGTGTGGATTACACAGATCTTAATAAAGCTTGTCTAGCAGATCCTTTTGCCCTCCCCTGTATTAATCAAATCATTGATGCTACGGCGGGTTGTGAGCGTTTAAGTTTTTTGGATGCATATTCTGGCTATCACCAGATCAAAATGGCAGTTAAGGACCAGGAGAAGACGGCATTCATAACTCCCATTGGAGCCTTCTGCTATGTGTCTATGCCCTTTGGGCTCAAAAGTGCCTAGGCAACTTATCAATGGTGTGTACAAAATTGTCTTCACAAGCAGATTGGCCGTAATGTACATGCTTACGTAGATGATATCGTGGTTAAATCCAGGGAGAAGGAGACTCTAGTTGATGATTTGAAGGAAACCTTTGATAACCTAAGGACGTACAAGATGATGCTTAATCCGGACAAGTGTGTCTTTGGTGTACCGGCGGGCAAGTTATTGGGTTTTCTGGTGTCCAACAGGGGAATTGAGGCTAATCCGGAGAAGATCACAGCCATCACCTCCCTGGCTAAACCGAAGTGTATCAATGATGTTCAACGCCTGGCAGGCCGGATTGCCACGTTAAGCCGGTTTATCAGCCGCCTTGGTGAGAAGGCGATCCCTTTGTATTAGATGTTGAAGAAGACGGATCAGTTCGTCTGGAGTTCTACTGCTGATGAAGCATTTGAGGACTTAAAGCGGCAATTGGCCAATCCGCCTGTGCTCGCTGCTCCCATTGACAAGGAGTCGTTACTCCTATATGTTGCTGCTAATGCTCGTGCGTTCAGCGTGGCTGTTGTGGTGGAACGAAAGGAGGTAGGTAAGGAGCATCCGGTTCAGTGTCCGGTCTATTATATCAGCGAGGTACCCATTGAGTCCAAGCAAAGGTATCCGCATTGGCAGAAGCTGGTGTACGGAGTTTTTATGGCAAACCGGAAGCTTAAGCAATACTTCCAAGGGCACCCAATTACGGTGGTCAGTTCTGCTCCTTTGGGAGATATCATTCAGAACCGGGAAGCAACTGGCTGGATTGCAAAGTGGGCTATAGAGCTGGGGCCGTACGGTTTGAAATATGTGCCTTGGACAGCGATTAAGTCTCAAGCACTTGTTGATTTCATCAATGATTGGACGGAAATGCAAGCACATGAAGAAAAGCCGGATCATACGTATTGGACCATCCATTTTGACGGATCCAGGCAGTTGGAAGGTTCAGGGGCTGGAGTCGTATTAACTTCCCCACGAGGTGATAAGTTTTGTTATGTTCTCCGTTTAATGTTCCCTTGTACTAACAATGCAGCTGAGTATGAAGCCTTGCTCCATGGTCTTCGAATGGCTAAGGAGATAAATCTAAGTCGAGTTAAGTGCTTCGGTGATACAGACCTTGTGGCTCAGCAAGTGTCTGGCACTTGGGACTCCAAGGACCCACTCATGGCAGCATATCGTCGTGAGGTGGATATTGTTGCAGGTTATTTCGGAGGCTATCAGGTGGACCACGTGGACCGGCGGAAAAATGAAGCGGCGGACACTTTACGCCGGTTGGGCTCTCAGCGCAAACCGGTCCCACCCAATGTTTTTCTGGATGTGCTGCACAACCCTTCGGTGAAGATCCCTGGTGAAGAGGATTTGGCCATTCCTGATCCAGAGGCTCAATTGGTGGCAGTTCTTCATGTTATTCCGGATTGGACGCTTCCTTATCTGGTGTACAAGAACCAGGGCGAGTTGCTAGAAGATGAGATTCTGGCCCGGCAGATAATTCGGCGATCCAAGTCCATGGCTGTCATCAACGGTGAGTTGCATCATTGCAGTGTATCAGGAGCTTTTCAATGTTGCGTGTCTCCTGAAGAAGGCCATGAAATTTTGCGGGAGATCGACGAAGGAGATTGTGGTCACTACGCCGGTTCAAAATCTCTGGTGGCTAAAGCGTTTCGCCATGGTTTCTATTGGTTAACTGCTCATGCTGATGCGAAGGATCTGGTCAGACGATGTGATGGTTGCCAAAGGTTTTCAAGACGTGCTCATGTACCGGCTCAAGAATTGAGGATGATTCCAATTACTTGGCCGTTTGCGACATGGGTGCTAGATATGGTTGGGCCTTTCAAAAGTTCCAAAGATAAGAAGACCCACCTCCTGGTGGCAGTGGACAAGTTTACAAAGTGGGTGGAGGCAGAACCTGTTAGCAAGTGTGATGCGGCCACGGCGGTTCAGTTCATCAAAAAGGTGATTTTCCGGTTTGGCTTTCCGCACAGTATTATCACAGATAATGGTACCAATTTATCCAAAGGTGCTATGAAGGAGTTCTGCGAACGGGAGCACATCCGGCTTGACGTTTCATCAGTGGCACATCCACAGTCCAATGGTCAAGCAGAAAGAGCTAATCAAGAGATCTTGAGAGGCATCAAGCCCCGGCTCATGGTTCCTTTGCAGAGAACGCCGGGTTGTTGGGTAGAAGAATTACCATCTGTGTTATGGAGCATCAATACAACACCCAACAGATCAACAGGATACACACCGTTCTTCATGGTTTATGGAGCGGAGGCGGTTCTCCCCAGCGATATCCGTCATGACTCACCTCGTGTCACGGCTTATGTTGAAGCGGACAACGAGACAGCACGACAAGATGCTTTGGACCGGTTGGATGAAGAGCGTGACATCGCAGCCGCCCGGTCGGCGATTTACCAGCAGGATCTTCGTCGTTATCACAGTCGCCGAGTCAGAACTAGAGCCTTCCAGGAAGGAGATTTGGTGCTTCGGCTCATCCAAGATCAGACTGATATGCATAAGCTATCACCACCTTGGGAGGGGCCTTTCGTGGTCAGCAAGAATCTGCACAACGGGTCGTACTATCTGATCGATATTCGAGAGCATAAGGACTCACGTACATCAGAGGAGGAGACTAACAGGCCGTGGAATATAGCTCATCTTCGGCCTTACTATACCTAAGCCATTGGCTATACTTATGTACATACAATGTATATATTATGATTAAGTAAAATAAACCGGAACCTCAGCTAAAGCGGGGTATCTGTTCTTTTACATCGTGTGAGGTTACACGGAGTTGCTCTAAAGCGGCCTCCGGTTTACCCCTTGAGTTCTCTTTGCTAAAAGCATCGTGTTATATTACTTGGAGGATTGGTCGTGTCCGAACCAATACCATGCCACTTGATAGGCGGAAGCCACCAGATCACTTGGGGACTTGGTCATGTCTGAACCAGTCATGCCTCTTGATCGACCTAAGGCTACAGAATCACTTGGGGGCTTGGTCGAACCCGAACCATGACCACGCCATTTGGTCGGCATAAAATGCCACACGAATCACTTGGGACCTGGCTAACTAGAACCATAGTTACACCTAACGGGAGCTTGGTCGTGTTTGGCCATGGTTACGCCATTTGATCATCTTAAATAAGTCTTTTTTGGCAAACGTTTTTTTCGTTGCTTTTGCTTCATACTTTTCTTTGAAGGTTTTTTTTCTTTTTATTGTGTTTCTTAAACCAATTTTTTTTTCAATTGACGGAACACAGTTCACGTCAATCCGGAGGCTATTTGACCGGTTTAATCCGCGTTGTTAACATCCTCTTATGGAGTAACACGGTATTTATCGTAACCTGGCACGGTTTACATGGTAAACCAGTGTCATATATATATACAGGAGCTGTTATCTCCTCCAACAGTATGGGTTTGCAAAACTCCGCTTCAAGATTGGCCAAGCCAACTTCACGCTCAATGATGGCAGGTATTATGTATCTCAAAACTTGGTCATACTTAAAATTTTGTTTTGATTTCATATATGCAGACATCATATTCCGCCTGACGGTACAACCGCGGTGGCACTTGACGAATTTTTCATTTCAGAAAGTGTTTTGGAAAGTTCATTGCCACAGGAAGAACAAATTATGCACGAAGGCATATCAACATCAAAGGTATCAGCTAGCCTATTACAAGGCAACATGGTGCCCATAATAATATAATTGTTTTTCGCAAAGAAGAGGCAGTTTTAAACCAGCGTCCGGTTCAAGCTTGGTCACCAGCCTGGCCTAATGGTTGTGGGTCGTCCTGCGCCGCTTCAGCCTCCGTATCCCTACCCAGTGGCTGGAAATCCACAGTTGTCCAGTCGATTCCCATTAATGCTTGAAAAACAGCTTCATCATGGATCAACAAGGACGGGTCAATATCAGGAGCGTAAGTATGCTTACGGATTGGAGGAATTAGATTTTCCGATTCATGGATTGGCGCAGCTAGTCGCTTGTTCTGACTGTCATATTGCGCTAGATAACGAGACAAGTCTGCTTCCTCAGCCAACTGACAAGCTAGTGGACGCACCTCCCGGTTTATCGCTCGTAGATCCGCTTCACCAAATTCTGATCCGTCTTCCTTCAAGCTGGGATAGCCCTGAGCCGCTTCAACAGGATCAAAATCCGGCACCCAGGCTTTTGCCCGGATTAAAGCATTGATTGCGCCGGTTCGAGCAGCAGATTTCTTTAGCTCTTCAATCCGGGCAGGAAGCACCGACAGTTTCATCAGAGTATCTTGAATCAAAGTAGGCGCCGGTTTGTTATGAGAGGCGGTACAGATGATCCGCTGGGCACCAGTATACAATTGTTCAACCAATGTATAGGCGGCTTTTAGCTTCTTCCGTACATCTGACCCCAAGTGACCAATGCGTGTCCCTGAAATACCATAAAGGGTTAATAAGCCGGCGACTTTGTCAGAAGGCAGAGCCAATTCAGTAGGAAAACTGGCTTACCAAAGATAGCAGCAGTCATGGCATGCACGTGCCGCTTTATGCTGGTCAGTTCATCTTCCACTGGTTTTAGTGCAGCCTCAGGATCCTCTCCTCATTTGATCAAAGCGGATTTCTCAGTGGCCCAGTCCGCCCATTTCTTTTTGAAGTTTTCCTTAAGTTGTTCCATGGCGCTTAAAGCACTCGCCAATTCCTCTTTTGCTTTGGAGCTTTTGGCTTGTTGGGTTTTCAGGGCTTCTTGAAGATCGATGACTTGGTTCTCTTTCGTCTTCAGCTCCGCCTACATGCATACAGATATATGCTTCAGCAAACTGGTAGAAGGATTCAAGTACCAACCACATAACAAGTTATGCGCTTAGTACTTGGGGGCTAATGCATATTTGATCTAAAGCGGCCCCCGATTTACCCCTTCATCTTTCGACTGTTTACAAAGTCCCAAGATCAATACAAGTATTCAACTTGGCACTTGGGGGCTAATGGCTATTTGATCATATATATTCTGATACGGCAGTTTCAATTACTTAAAGTATCGGTTTAACTACGCTAAAGTTGAACCGGCCCTTGGGGGCTACATCAGCAAATTTCAAAGCAACAAGATTTATATTATTTAAGTCCGGGTTTGAAAGAATATTCCAAACTGGCCCTTGGGGGCTAGGAGAGTCAGGAATGGAAGCATACAAGCAAGAAGGAGCATATGGAAATTACTTCATATTTGTCTTTCATCATGTTGACCAGACCGGCTTCATAGTCACGGCTGGTATACAGCCGGTTCAGATAGCCGGAATGGATATCTTGGGCGTTCAGAGCAGCGTAAGTCGTCAGATCAGCGTTCCACTTGCCTTTACCAAAGGCAGCAAGTTCTTCCTTGGCAGAATGTTTGGATAAAGCGACAGGATTGTTTGGCTCAGTATGGCCAGTACCAGTAATGACAACCTCATCATCTTTGGTACCGCCGGTTTGCACTGGAGCTGTTGGCTTGTCAGTAGGCTTTGCTAGACCGGTGGAGCTTTCAATCCGTATGGAACCTATAGGCTGATGGGTAGGATCTGAGGTGTCAGTGGGTCTCTCTTCTACAATAAGATCATCATCTTGTTGCGGTGGATCATTGGGAATATCCTCAGGAATAGCTGCTTCGGCGTTGGGTGTCTTGTCCGCTTCAAGAACGACATCTTCTTCGGCCGCTTTGTCCAGGCGGGCCTTCTTGCTTGGCCTAGGTTTGGCCCTGAGAAGGATAACAAAATCAAATACAGAATATGTTCTAAGGCAATGTACTGCAAACATTGCAATAAGTATAGCTTACCCAAACACCGTTTTGAGCGGTGGGAGCTGAGTAGCCGATGACTCGCCAGAATATGAGTGGGAAGAAACCTGATAATTGGAGTCATGCGGAGTAAGAGGTTGACGAAAGCAGCCCGCTTTAGGACAAGCACTGACAAGAAAATTAGAGACCTCGGAATGGCGTTTCCGAACTGGACTGTTCGGTAAACCGGCGGAGGTAACTACCTGGCCGCTGTGCCGGGTGGTGCGGCCAGCTTCGTGTTGTTGGGTCTTCATAAGAAGTTTAGGATCCAAATAGGCAAGAGGATGAGAAAATTTAACTTTCCGGTTTGCCTGACGGGTTTTTTGTGAAGGCAAGGTTTCTGAATCGGAAGAGAGAATAATTACCTCAGCAACATCCGCGTGGCTGGCTTCGACATCATCCTAACAAATATCATCATCAATAAGACGCATGAAAAATAAACCAAGTGAGTCAAGCTCTACCTCAAAATCCGGATTATCAACCTCATCGTCAGGAGCCGGATTAGAAGAGGCGGTGGTTCTTTTCCTATGGGCAGTCTTCTTCACAGCTTTAGTCTTTTGCCGGGTTGCTCTTTCCGGTTTGTCTGGTTTTTCTGGCTTCTCCTGTGTCAGTTTTTTGCTCCAAAATGGATCATCGCCCTGATTATGCAGACACTGATATTAAAAACAATGACCAGACATATCAATAACAGATTCAGTAAAGGAAAAAGTTAAAGTCTTACAGCTGGCGGTTTGTTGGTGGCACAGAAGGGAAGCAGGCCGGTTCTGGCGTAGATGTGTTCCGGTTCATTCAGTATCTTACGCACAGCCTCTGTGATTTCTTCACCAGAGAGCTGGAGTCTTGAGTGTCGCAGTGGGTCATCAACACGATCAGTATACTGGCACATCAAACCGGAGCACAGACTAAGAGGCAGTATGCTCCATGATATCCAACAGCGAGCAAGATCAACCCCTGTTAAACCATTGGCCATAAAAGCTCTGAGCTTTGATAGCTAAGGAGCATATTTACTTCTCTCCTGTGCAGTCAATCTTTGTGGAGAAGGGTGTGTGTTGCTGAGCCGCTCCGGTCGAAAGCCAGGCAAGGGATTCTCACCAGCTGGGGACGTGTCTTTGAAGTAGAACCATGTCTGATTCCATTCTTTGGGGTGGCTATGCAGTTTTGCGTGAGGGTATGTGACCTCTTTCCTTTACTGAATCACCACACCACCCAACTCCATATTGGAACCGTCAGTAAATTCAGTATGACGGTTTAGATGGAATAGGTCTCTGAACAGTTCCACTATGGGCTCCTCTTGGAAGTGACACATATTTGTAACAGAGTTGGGGCCAGTATCTTGTGGATGTAGCTAGAAATCGGCTAAGACATCCCGGTAAAATTTAGAACCGGGCAGCTTAAAGCCCCGGGCTAAGTGATCTACGTAAACAACAACCTCTCCTTATCGAGGTGAGGGAGGGCATTCTTTGCCAGGAGCCCTCCAATGGATTGTATCCTTACTGCCTAAAGCACCAATCAGGACTAAATCATCCAGTTCAGCCTCTGTGACGCGAGAAGGAACCCAATTGCACTCATACACTTGCTTGGCCATGACGGAATCTACAAGGTAAAAGATCCCGGTTCAAAATGCATTGATTAAAATGCACTGGTATGTACAATGTTAAACCAGAAACAGCCCTATCTAAACAAGAATTTCGTGAAGCAACCTACATCTGGTGGTTCAACAAGGGGACTAATGGCATTGGATCTGAAGCAAGTTTAGAAAATAAGAAAAATTTCTATAAGGTTAAACCGCCTGACCTAAACATTGAAGCAATTGAGATTGCGGATGGTTAAGTATGCAGAAACAGGTTTCACAAGATCTTATTATGGCATTGGATCTGAAGCAAGTTCAGAAAATAAGAAAAATAGTCGAAGATCAAAGCAGAACAGTATTGAATCAATGAGCAGAAGTATATGTGAGATCTATGGTTTTGGGCAGGAAACTAGCGGCGGATACTGAAAGTTACTGCTACACAAAGCAAGGGTTTACATGTGCATCCAGGAGCTAATACATGAGTATGAGCAAGTGATGAATACCGCAAGAACACGAAGCCCTAGATCAGATCTATATTGAGAAGAACAGAAGACCTACCAGAGCTGAGGAAAACACGGAAGGTCGTCGTGGCTTTCTGGCGCGTTCAAGTTGATGCAGCGGCCAAGGGTGATGCAGAATACGATGGCGGCAGCGGAGCTCTGAGACTGGTGACGCGAGGAAGACGAAGAGGAAGGGCACGAAGGGAAGAAAGGAAATGACCCTTCGGGCCTATTTATAAGGCAAAGGACATGTGTCAGGCGCAAGAATCAAGGGACCGCAGATTTTGGAAGTAGGGCGGTCACCTCGGTCATTGCAAATCTATTAAACAAGAAGATATCATGGATGTTTTCTTTATGACAGATGATGTCACGCCGGTTTACAGCAAACAGAGAAGATGACATCATGGCGGTTCAACAACTACAAGAAGATGTTGAAGACGAAGATTTTTGCTAAGGATTTACATGAACCTGTTGAAATCAATTTGGGGCCTAATGTTGGGGATATTACTACTAGGCATAAACCGGCCTACCTGGGCCGGATTAACTCCATCAATAGTTCAAAGGTGTTAAAGCCCAAAGAGGCAGATAAAGGCCCAGGGCCCGTAGTCAGTTTACAACCTGTAGCCGTACATCAGCTTTGTGCATATACTTGTAATATGAGTTAGGAACAAGGAGAGACCAACCCGGATATGAGTATGAACTGGTGAAGGGACTCTCTGAACCGGCAGGCGTCACCCAAGTATATAAGGGGACGACCCGGCGGCGGTTCAAGGACGACAGACAACGACTTGAGACATAGGCGAAGCTTATTCGCTCCCTAGTCATCGAAACACCCATCAATTCCATCACAACTAGAAGTAGGCTTTTACCTTCATTGAAGGGGCCGAACTAGTATAAACTCTCTTGCGTCCTTGTGTCCGCTTTAACCCCTTCAAGCTAACCCGTAGCGATGGCTCCATGACTAAGTCCTTTCTCTAGGACATCTGCCGTGACAAAACCATGACACGTTCCGTAACACATCATCCCGTGATCAACTCCTTGGTCACATTGTGCACATTATGATGATGTCCTACCGAGTGGGCCCAGAGATACCTCTCCGTTACACGGAGTGACAAATCCCAGTCTCGATTCGTGCCAACCCAACAGACACTTTCAGAGATACCCGTAGTGCACCTTTATAGCCACCCAGTTACGTTGTGACGTTTGGTACACCCAAAGCATTCCTACGGTATCCGGGAGTTGCACAATCTAATGGTCTAAGGAAATGATACTTGACATTAGAAAAGCTTTAGCATACGAACTACACGATCTTGTGCTAGGCTTAGGATTGGGTCTTGTCCATCACACCATTCTCCTAATGATGTGATCCTGTCATCAACGACATCCAATGTCCATGGTCAGGAAACCGTAACCATCTATCGATCGAGCTAGTCAACTAGAGGCTTACTAGGGACATGGTGTTGTCTATGAATCCACACATGTATCTGAGTTTCCTATCAATACAATTCTAGCTTGGAGAATAAACGACTATCATGAACAAGGAAATATAATAATAACTAATTTATTATTGCCTCTAGGACATATTTCCAACATAGCTACTCGTACAAACCCTCAGCCCTGAGGGTGGACTACTCCCTCCTCATCGTGGTGGCCGCTGGGATGATGAAGATGGCCATCGGTGATGATTTCCCCCTCCGGCAGAGTGCTAGAACGGGGTCTAGATTGGTTTTCGGTGGCTACCGAGCCTTGCGGCAGCGGAACTTCTGATCTAGGTTAACCCCGAGGGTGTCTAGAATTTTTGGGAATTTATAGGGTAAAGAGGGGTGCGGGAGGCCACCGAGCTATGCACAACCCACCTGGGTGTGCCCTGGTCGGTTGTGCCCCCCTCGGGGCACGCCCTAGGTGCTTCTCTGGCCCATCCTGGGTGTTCTGGTCCATAAAAAATCCACAAAAAGTTTCGCGGTGTTTGGACTCCGTTTGATATTGATTTCCTGCGATGTAAAAAACAAGCAAAAAAACAGCAACTGGCACTGCACACTGGGTCAATTGGTTAGTCGCAAAAAATGATATAAAGTTACTATAAAATGATTGTAAAACATCCAAGAATGATAATAAAATAGCATGAATACTTCATAAATTATAGATACGTTGGAGATGTATCAGCATCCCCAAGCTTAATTCCTACTCGTCCTCGAGTATGTAAATGATAAAAGAAATAATTTATGAAGTGTGAATGCTAGCAAAGTGCATAAGTTTGATCAATGATAATTTCAATCACTTTTCCTAGCATCATGACAACAACTATTTCTTATAAAACTTCTCATGTTAAGTAGCAACCAATTCACATGTTAAGGTTCAAACGATGAATTCTCTTGAAACTGAACAACCTATGTTCTCAGTCACCAAGCAATTGCAATTCAACTTATTCAACAGAGTTTAAGTAAGAGCTCCACATACTCAACCATCATATAGTCTTCTATGATTGCTAACACTCACCGCATACACATGAGCAAAATGTTTCAACCAGACACATAGAAAGATAGGGCCTTATAGTTTTGCCTCCCAACGTATTCACCTCAAGGGTGATGTCAACAATAATAACTCATGCTACCCATATCCAACTGGATATATGTGCCCAGATCTTTCCTCACCACATGATGCTTGCCAAAAGAGAAAAATAAAAAGGAATAGAGAGAAATTTTTTGACTCTTTGCATAAAAGTAAATATTGAAAAGTAAAATATAGGCCCTTCGCAGAGGGAAGCAGAGGTTGCCATGCGCTTATTTGTTTGTATGCTCAACCCCTTAGTGCAAAAGAACATCACGTTATATTGCCCCTTATGCTAGAAACCTTTATTATGCAGTTTGTCACTTTTATTCTTTGCCATCACAAGTTCATCCAAAGCAAAAGGCCATGTACGGCACCTAGTCTAGTCTTTGGGTCTTCAAGTCTTCTCACCAACGCGGAGCTAAGTGCTGCCACTAGGCGTGGGAGGGAGCCCCAGGGCCTGAGGCCGGTGCTCCTGAGACTTCGGGGCGTGTACAGCCCCAACTCATTATTACGTGAGAGTGTCATGGGCGGAGAGCTTCACAGGTACCGGCCTTGCTTCATATCGCCAGATGAGGGCCCTGCCTTGCGCCACCCTCGACCTCCTTTGAGCCGACCGGTCACCAGGACGACACAAAAGAGGGAAAGGGGACACCAGCAGTTCCCTCGGCGACCACGGGTCCTCTGCCGGGGGAAGGGTTGTCGAAGCCACCCCGGCAGAGGGCCAACCTCCGGGTGTCCCCTGGTTTCACGTGCCTTGGGGAGGGGCCTTGCTCCTGGCTCTCTCCTGGTGGCCCCCAGCGTGTCTCCCTTGTTGGAACGGGTTCCGCCGTGCCTGGGTCATTGATCGACGCTGCAACCTGATTCATCTGCATCCCATGGTTAGCATAAGCATGTTCCTGAGAGATTAGCGGTACCCTGTAGTTGCCGTTGTCGACACGATCGTTGTGGTTCTCCATTGGTTCTTGGAAGGCTTCGACTCCTAGCGCCCCCTCTCCCCAATCTTCTCCAATGAACGAGCCAGGGTCATCCTCTGGTGCATACCCTTGGTCCATCATGCGGGGCACGTAGGCTTCCGGGGCCGTCACCCCGAACACCTCACTGTGGTGCCCCACGCTCCATGTTGCTCGGCCCATGGTGGCACCCTGGGGATGACATCACGACATCCGGATGGGACCGTGGGGGGCGACGCTTGCGCCCGCGCCCGCCGCGGGTGGCATGGGGGAGTCGTAGCCCCCTACGCCGCTGGCCGTGCTGATGTTGATGAAGCCCCCGGGCGTAGTTGATGGCGCGCGGATGTGGTGAGGTTCGCCGCGCAGCCCTGCAGTGGCCTGGGGAGGAAGTTGATGACCCACAAGTATAGGGGATCTATCGTAGTCCTTTCGATAAGTAAGAGTGTCGAACCCAATGAGGAGCAGAAGGAAATGATAGACGGTTTTCAGCAAGGTATTCTCTGCAAGTACTAAAATAAGTGGTAACAGATAGTTTTGTGATAAGATAATTTGTAACGAGCAACAAATAACAAAAGTAAATAAAGTGCAGCAAGGTGGCCCAATCCTTTTTGTAGCAAAGGACAAGCCTGGATAAACTCTTATATAAGAAAAAGCGCTCCCGAGGACACATGGGAATATCGTCAAGCTAGTTTTCATCACGTTCATATGATTCGCGTTCGGTACTTTGATAATTTGACATGTGGGTGGACCGGTGCTTGGGTGCTGTTCTTACTTGAACAAGCATCCCACTTATGATTAACCTCTATTGCAAGCATCCGCAACTACAACAAAAGTATTAAGGTAAACCTAACCATAGCATGAAACATATGGATCTAAATCAGCCCCTTACGAAGTAACTGATAAACTAGGGTTTAAGCTTCTGTCACTCTAGCAACCCATCATCTACTTATTACTTCCCAATGCCTTCCTCTAGGCCCAAGTAATGGTGAAGTGTTATGTAGTCGACGTTCACATAACACCATTAGAGGCTAGACAACATACATCTCATCAAAATATCGAACGAATACCAAATTCACATGACTACTAATAGCAAGACTTCTCCCTTGTCTCAGGAACAAACGTAACTACTCACAAAGCATAAACATGTTAAAATTAGAGGGGTATTAATATGCATAAAGGATCTGAACATATGATCTTCCACCAATTAAACCAACTAGCATCAACTAGAAGGAGTAATTAACACTACTAGCAACCTACTAGCACCAATCCTGGATTTGGAGACAAGAATTGGATACAAGAGATGAACTAGGGTTTTCAGATGAGATGGTGCTAATGAAGATGTTGATGGAGATTGCCCTCTCCCGATGAGAGGAGCATTGGTGATGACGATGGCGATGATTTCCCCCTCCGGGAGGGAAGTTTCCCTGACAGAACAGCTCTGCCGGAGCTCTAGATTGGATCCGCCAAGGTTCCGCCTCGTGGCGGCGGAGTTTCATCCAGAAAGGTTGCTTCCTATTTTTTTCTCGACGAAAGACTTCATATAGGAGAAGATGGTCATCAGAGAGCCACCAGGGGGCCCACGAGGTAGGGGGACGGGCCCTAGGGGGGCGCGCCGCCCACCCTCATGAGCAGGGTGTGGTCCCCCTGGTCTTCATCTTTGGTGAGGATTTTTCATTATTTATTATAAGGTATTCCGTGGAGTTTCAGGACTTTTGGAGTTGTGCAGAATAGGTCTCTAATATTTGCTCCTTTTCCAGCCTAGAATTCTAGCTGTCGGCATTCTCCCTCCTTATGTAAACCTTGTAAAATAAGAGAAAATAGCCATAAGTATTGTGACATAATGTGAAATAACAGCCCATAATGCAATAAATATCGATATAAAAGCATGATGCAAAATGGACGTATCAACTCACCCAAGCTTAGACATCGCTTGTCCTCAAGCGAAAGCCGATAACAATAAATATGTCCCCATGTTTAGAGGTAGAGGTGTCAGGACACCGATTCCAAGTCACATCGATCTAGCCGGTAACACCTCATATCACTTTGCGGCCTCACGCACGGTATCCCACGGGTGTCGCCTTACCATGGCCCGGGACCGTTTGCGCCTTTTGGCTCACGTATATGATAGTGTCGCTAGCATCCATATGACAGAGAACCCGGGCCGACATGGCTAGTCGTGAACCTAAAGCGGCACAGACCTATGGAGACAGGCATACATGAATCACATCGAGCATGTCGGTCATCAGCGAGTGATTCCGGGCTGTAGCACTAGGCTAACAGGACTCTGGGGGACCCGGGCTGTAGCAGGCTAGGCAGGACTCCGGAAGTCACCGCGTGACATTTCCCCGAAGGGACAGACATAGGAACAAAGTGAAACACATGCCGGCCAGTCAAGTGTCCTGAACAGTAGTGCAGGGCTAGCAGGACTCCGGTGAACCGGGCTGTAGCGGACTACTATGGCTCGAGGAACACTAGACTACATTTCCCCATAAGAAAGGCTGCCAAGGATAAACAACTAGATTGTCGGATCCCACTCATACCAAGCATTTCAATCATACACACAATATGCCCGATATGAGTACATACAACATGGCATCACAACAAAACTCTACAACTCAAGTACTTTATTTAAAAGGCTCCAGGGAGCCATACATAACATGTTCATACAGATAGGGGTCACATGACCCGACACTCAAGTCATACAAACATACAAGCACATGCGGAAGCAACTAGTCTGAGTATAGACTCTAGAAAGAAAGAAGGCTTCTCGAAGCCTGTCTATCTACATAGGGCCCTCCATGGCTAGGATCACCACCTGGGTGGCTAGTCACTCGTCAACGTCAAGGTCTACATAAAACCCATCGGAGGGGGCAGTGTTGTCGTCTCAAAACAGTAATTAAGCAAACATGAGTACAAAGGTACTCAGCAAGTCTTACATCAGAACCTACTATACATGCTTATTCTCAAGAAGGTGGTGGGGTTAATGCAGCAAGCCAGCTTTGACTCTTGGCTAAGCTATCCTACAGAACTCCACCAGTAAAATAGTTTTCACACACGAGTCCACTACTCACCAACACAATACTCCACCGGGGATCCTCCCTCGTCATCCTACGAGAGGGCCATCCTCGGTACTCACACTTATCTTGAGTCTTTTAGTAGTATCCATTAACTTGTCTATGAACTGTATAGGCAACCAAGTAGTCCTTTACCGCGGACGCGGCTATTCGAATAGTTTTATACCCTGCAGGGGTGTACTTCGTCATACACGCTTTCACCACTTACCACCGTTTACACGACATGTTCTCGGCAACCTTCAAGCGGAAGCCCGTCGAGGGTGTCGGCCACGGCCTACCTAAACACTTAAGTCTCTAGTCTAGGTTTATCGCCTATCCAGGTTCCATCCGCAGGGAGTCCGGCCGAGGTTTCCACATACGGCCCCGAACGATGTGAACAGGGTTCCCGAGACACCAAACGGGTGACTCGGTACACCGTGCCACGGTGTATCTACCGCAACATAGCCCACCCCTAGGGTCAGCGCTACGCACGACCGCCAACACATAACCTACAAACACCAGAAACTATTTGCAACTCCTGGACAGAGTACTAGGGTGATTAAGAAGCCGAGAGGGTCAATTAAGGATCCCAATGCATGGTAGTAGCTGAATCTTAAATCACACATACAAATCTCAGTTCTTAGGGACGATCTCAATGAAACAACCCACCATGTACTCCTACATGGCCTCTCATCGATACCTTTACCAAAACATGTTCAACACATCCCTCATATTACCGACATAAGCATTTCACTCTAGCCCATCACCCAGATGAACCAGACCTGACACAACTCTAAGCATAGCAGGCATAGCAAGGTAGGAATCACATACATGGCTCAATCAACTCCTACACATACTAGTAGGTTTCATCTAGTTACTGTGGCAATGACAGGTCATGCAGAGGATAAGGGTTCAACTACCGTAGCACACAGCAGTTTGAATCGCGTTGTCTTAATGCAGTAAACAAGAGCAGAAGTGAGAACATGGGTTTGTATCAGAATGATCAATGGGTTGCTTGCCTGATGGAGTGGTAGTGGGATACTTCCTTTCAGTTGGATACTCGTGAATATCCTCGGAGGCAGAACCTACCACGAAGAACACATCGGAACACAATCAACACATGACGATATGCAACAATATCATGCATGCTATGACATGGCAATATGAATGTGTCTTGGCCTAATGCAAGCTATAACAGAAAGGAATGTGCTTATTTGAATCAAAGATTCAATTATTAGCTTATTAAACATGGCTTTAATAGTGCATTTCCTTATTCTTCTTAAACAGCAAGGTAAACTTGTTTTGTCATGCATGAAACCATTACAGATGGATAGATTGAATTTTTCTGATCATTTTTCATATTTAAATCTTTGCATTTGGAGCTATGGTTGATTTTCTATGATTTTTAGAAGTTTTGACTATTTTCTGGAATTTCCTGAATAAAAATAAATCCAGAAAATGCATTACTATGTCATCATTGTGTCATACTGACCTCAGCAGGTCAAAGGCGCCAGCCCAGGTCAAACCTGACTAGTGGGCCCCTTCTATCAGCCTCTCAGCTAATTAACAGGATTAGATTAACACTAATTAGCTGTCAGTGGGGCCTGGGCCCACATGTCAGTGACTGATTTAATTAAAATTAGTTAAAACTAATCCTAGATTAGTTAACAGACAGGCCCCACCTGTCATAGACTCAGGGGGGTCTGCCTGGGCCCACCCAGGAGTCAAACTGGGTCAAACTTGCCGGCGACTCGACGCCGGCGAGGCCCGAGACGGTGGTGCGGCTCGGAAAATGCCCACAGGGCACGGGCGAGGCCGTTCTTGGGCTCGTTGGAGAGCTCTTGCAGGCGCGCATCTAGTGGTGGTGGAGGCCGGGCCTATGGTGGCCGGAGACGATGACGGCGAGCTCCAAGGCGGTGGCCGGAGTTCGGCCATGTGCGGGGTGTGGGCTGCGGCATGCAAACGCGAAAACTAAGGCGCTAGCGAGGCACTACGCGATGCGGCAAGCATGTTGCATAGCACGGGATGACCAAATGGTCGCCGGAGCGACGCCGGCGACAAGCTCGAGCGGAGACGAGCTTCGGCCATGGTGGAACTATGGCCTAGAGGGTGCAAACACGTGGGAAAGAAGAGGGGAAAAACAGCGGAGCTCACTGGGAGGTTGATGAGCAGCTCAGTGGGCTCGGGGGCGACCGGAGCGAGGCGAATCGATGAACGGCGTCCGGCGGGTACCAAGGTTGAAGACGGCGCGATGGCGGTGATGCAGGGCCTCCGGCGAAGTGTGGCTCGGTGGGGAGGGCGAGGGCGCCGTGGCGAAGCTTCTGGACATGTCAGAGAGGCGAGGGGGTGACGGAGGGCGCGACTACGGTGGTGAGACGGCGACAGGTTCGTCGGCCATGGTGCGGGAGAGGGTGAGGGAGACGAGGGGAGAGTGAGGGAGGATGAGAGGGGGACGTGGGGGTCACGTGGCACCCCTAGACGTCTCCGGGACGTCGGCAGAAGCAGGAGGTGGCCGGCGTGTGGCCGCGGGCGCCGGCCACGCGCTCCGCGTCCTCCTGGCGGGAGGTGGACGATGACTGGCAAGCCAGTCGGCTGGGCCGAGCCAGGTGGCTGGGCTAGCACAGGTAAGGCCCAGGTGGGCTCCCTCTCTCTCTTTTTTTTGATTGTTTCTGTTTTTTCTATTTAACTGCAACTGTTGGGCTTTAATTAAAATACTAAAACGTTTCCAAAAATCCTGAAAATAATTCTGGGCTGTGTTTAGAATATTTCCAATAGCAAACATTTATTTCCAGAATTATTTGAGCATTTAAATTATTTTATAGCATTTAAATGCCCAAATTCAAATACTTATGATTTAATTCAATGACCTTCTGTTGACCTAGAAAATTGTGCACCAATTTTGCCAGAGGTTCTAACCCAAGACAAAGAGGGTGAACTTTTTAGAAGGGCATTTCAGGTTCATTGAAAATAATTTTAGTAAACCCTAGTTGTTTCCAGGGGGGGTGTTGGGGGTTTCTGCCTTCCCCATTTCAAATTTAAGAGAAATTTAAACATGATGCACACTCTAATGCTTGAACTAGCTAGGGTGTGACAACTCACCCCCACTCAAAAGAATCTCGTCCCGAGATTTAGGATCCTCTGGAAAGAAGGTGGGCTACTCGAGTCGAAGACGATCCTCCCTTTCCCAAGTGGCTTCTTTATCGGAATGGTGTGACCATTGAACCTTGAGAAACTTGATATTATGACGTCGAGTGGTACGCTCGGCTTGATCAAGGATACGAACGGGATATTCCCGATATGAGAGGTTATCTTGTAGATCAAGCGTTTCGTGGTCCACTCCACGGATAGGATCCGCGAAGCAACACCTGAGTTGTGAAACATGTAAGACATCGTGAACTCTGGAAAGATGCGGAGGTAGTTCCAATTGGTAGGAAACTACTCCTCGTTTGGCAAGAATGCGAATGGGTCCAATGTAACAAGGAGCCAATTTGCCTTTGATACAAAAACGATGGGTTCCCTTTAACGGGGTAACCCGAAGGTAAGCCTTCTCGTCAACTTCATAAGTCATAGGCTTATGTTTATGATCATATTGACTCTTTTGACGAGATTGGGCTGTTTTCAATTTCTCACGAATAACGCGAACCTGCTCTTCTGCTTCCTGAATCATATCCGGGCTAAAGAGGTGTCTTTCCCCGGTTTCTGACCAGTTAAGAGGCGTTCGACATTTTCGTCCATAGAGAACTTCGAAAGGAGCCTTGCCCAAGCTGGCTTGATAACTTTTGTTATAAGCAAACTCCACGAATGGAAGGCATTTCTCCCAACTCATTCCGAACGACATGACAAAAGCTCGGAGCATATCTTCCAGAATTTGATTGACTCGCTCTACCTGACCACTTGATTGAGGATGGAAGGCGGTACTGAAAGAGAGACGAGTTCCCATAGCATTTTGGAAACATTCCCAAAATCGAGAGGTGAAGAGACTCCCATGGTCTGAGTTAATTTCCAACGGAACACCATGAAGAGACACTATTTGGGAGATGTATAAATCAGCTAGCTGGCTAGCGGTGATACTCTCACGAACAGGTAGAAAGTGGGCTACTTTCGAAAGTCGGTCGATCACGACGAGGATGGAATTATTCCCTCTCTTGGTCCTGGGAAACCCAGTGATGAAATCCATACTGATTTTATCCCATTTCCACTCGGGAATAGCTAAAGGTTGAAGGGTGCCAGCAGGCCGTTGATGCTCTGCTTTAACACGACGACAAACATCGCAATTAGCAATGTATTGAGCGATTTCTCTCTTCATCCTAGTCCACCAAAACCTCTGGCGTAGGTCTTGATACATTTTAGTACTACCGGGATGAATGGTGAGAGGGGATTCATGAGCTTCCTTAAGGATCAACTGGCGTAGATGTTGTTTCTTGGGAACCACCAAACGGTTCTCGAAGAAGACAGCACCTCGCTCATCCATGGAGAAACATTTAGCAACTCCGCTAGCGATGTTTTCCTTAATTCGGGATATGCCCTTATCATACCGCTGGGCGGTTATGATTTGATCCATAAGGTTAGGTTTCGCTACCAGGGTGGATAGAAAACCTTGAGGAACAATGTGAAGATTAAGCTTACGAAATTCCTCATGGAGAAGTGGTTGACTTTGTTGTATCATCAGGTTTTTACAATAGGACTTACGGCTTAGCGCATCAGCCATGACATTGGCTTTGCCCGGGGTGTAAGTTATTCCTAAATCGTAATCCAAGATCAACTCAACCCAACGTCTTTGCCTGAGATTCAAATCTGGTTGGGTGAAGATATATTTCAAACTTTGGTGATCGGTGAAGATCTCGCAACGATTACCGAGAAGGTAATGTCGCCAAGTTTTAAGTGCATGGACTACAGTTGCAAGCTCTAGATCATGTGTGGGATAATTTTCCTCATGTGGATGTAATTGCCGTGAAGCATAGGCAATTACCTGACGATCTTGCATGAGTATGCGACCTAGTCCTTGTCGCGAGGCGTCGCAATAGATAATAAAGTCCTTGGAGAAATCTGGTGATACCAGTACGGGAGTAGATGTCAGGCGTCTTTTCAGTTCCTGAAAATTGAACTCGCACTATGGAGTCCACTCGAACTTTTTATCTTTCTTGAGGAGTTCAGTTAGAGGCTTAGCAACCTTGGAGAAATTCTCGACGAAGCGGCGGCAATAGCTCGCTAAGCCAAGGAAGCTCCGAACTTGCTTGACCGTCTCAGGTGGAGTCCAATCAAGGATGGCTTGAACTCGCTCGGGATTGACAGCAATACCCTTACCAGAGATTACATGGCCTAGATAGGTCACTTCTGGCAACCAAAATTCACACTTGGAGAATTTGGCATAAAGGCGATGCTCTCGGAGTTTCATTAATACCAGCCTTAGATATTCGGCATGTTCCTCTTTGTTCTTGGAGTAGATGAGTATGTCATCGAGGTATACTACGACGAATTTATCCAAATACTCCATGAAGGCCGAGTTCATTAACCGGGAGATGGTGGCTGGGGCATTGGTTAAACCGAAGGACATAACAGTGTACTCGTATTGGCCATAACGAGTAACAAAGGCCGTTTTGGGAATGTCCCCGTTTCTAATTTTGATTTGATGGTAGCCCAACCACAAATCCATCTTGGAGAAGACTGAGGATCCAGCGAGCTGATCATACAGATCGTTGATCCTAGGAAGCGGGTATTTGTTCTTGATGGTGACCAAATTGACAGGTCGATAATCGACAACCATTCGATCCGTTCCATCCTTCTTCTTGACGAAGAGGACGGGGCAAGCCCAAGGAGAGGAACTAGGATGGATGAAACCCTTTTTCAAGGACTCATCGAGTTGGTTCTTAAGCTCGGCTAGTTCTAAGGGTGCCATCTTGTAAGGTCTTCTAGAAATTGGAACGGTTCCTGGAACAAGGTCTATCACAAACTCAACATCCCTGTCAGGTGGAACACCTGGCAGTTCTTCTGGAAAGACATCCGGAAAGTCTCGGACTACCAGAACATCCTCAAGGTCTGGAAGAGGGTTGGCATTTAGGGAGTAAAGCTGGCGCTTGGCCACTCGAGTTAAGACATTGACTGTCTCGCCCGATGGGTGAGTAAGTTGAACGGTTCTAGTGGCACAATCGATCTTAGCATAATGAGCTGACATCCAGTCCATACCCAAGATGATGTTTATGTCCGAGGACTTGAGAGCTATTAATGATGCAAGGAAGACAAGTCTATCGACAAGAATCTCGTTCCCATGGCTTACTCTAGAAGTTTGCCATTTGGAACCCGGAGTTTGAATTACCTTGAAGTGGGCATGTCACAAAATGTCGTGTTGTGCAATCAAGCATAGTTCTCGGATATAAATGAATGAGATGCTCCAGTATCGAAAAGAACAGATGCCGGATGGCAGTTAACAAGGAGCGTACCAAGGACGACGTTAGGATCCTCATGAGCCTCCTCAGCTGAAACATAGTTGACATGGCCACGGGCAGTGGTGACCGGCTTGGCGTAGAATGTCTTTCCCGCGGGCTTACCACGGCCAATAGACTTTCCAGTTTGGATGGGGTTGTTGTTCTAGGGACACTCTCGACTATAGTGACCCGGCTCTCCAGACTTAAAGCATGTCACCAGATTGGGCGTGGAGCAGCATTAGCAGCGGGGCCACCATAGGGCTTGGGCGGTGCAAATTGCTGGTTGGGACGAGGCGCCTCAAAGGATGGCCTCGGGATGAACCTGGGTGGCAGTGTCGTGCTTGGAATCCACACCCGGCGCTTCTGAGCTCCAAAGCCGGATGAAGAGCCAAAATCACGGGAGTGCTTGCGTGAAGCATCATAATCAGTCTGGCCTGTCTCAGCACTGATGGCTTTATTGACCAACTTCTGAAAGGATGTGCACTCGTGCAGATGGAGATCGCGACGAAGCTCAGGGCTAAGTCCCTTGCGGAACCTTGCCTGCTTCTTAGCATCAGTAGATACCTCTTCAGGGGCATAGCGTGCCATATTCCCAAATTCACGACTATATGCATCCACAGTCAGTCTTCCTTGGGTGAAGTTGCAGAACTCCTCCCTCTTGCGATCCATGAGACCTTCCGGAATGTGATGCTCACGAAAAGCCTCACTGAATTCAGCCCAAGTAGTGATTTGGCCGACCGGGCGCATAGCTTCAAAATTCTCCCACTAGAGGCTAGCAGGGCCTTCGAGATGATAGGCAGCATAAGTAACTTTGTCGGCTTCGGCTAGGTTGGCAGAACGTAGCTTGTGGGTGATGCTGCGAAGCTAGTCATCCGCGTCGAGGGGCTCGACGGAATGGTTAAACTTTGGTGGGTACAGCTTGATAACGTCATTGATTGACACCAAGTCATTTCGTGGGTGGCGTGCAGTGTTCTGGTCAATCCGCTCCAGCAGGCGGTTAGTCTCACGCTTGTTTCTTTCCGCCTCCAGCATCACTTCGGCCAGAGAAGGCGGGTGAGGCAGATTTTCACCCCTAGCTGCACTGGCTTCCCCCTGCTCCGAGGCAGTAGGGTTGCTGCGGGTGTTGAGCATCCTAGGAGAAAACAAGACAATGGTTTAGATAAGGATGGCTCAAACTTAGCAAGGAAGTGCAGAATGTAATGGATAACACGGAATGCAGAGATGTTCATCCGTATGTCATGGTAATATAAAACTGCCATATATATACCATCGGTCATACACATCATACATAGTTTAGTACAAGCCCGGGCTACAATACAACTATGATGAAAGACGTTACATCTCATCGGAGGCATTCCAAACTCCTATACATTATTTGTCTACACCTCCGGAATTGACTACACGCCAAGTCAGATTCCACAAGTCACACAGGACAGTGGAGATACAACTATTACAATACTAGTGATACTACTACTAACTAAGACAGCTCCGTAGTAGTCCTCATAGAAGTCACCTCCATATCCTCGAAGTTCAATGTGACCATCTGGGAACAGACGGTCCTGAGGAGCCTGTGGACCATAGGGGCTAGGATGAGGTCTTGGACCAACAAACGGTGGCCTGCGGGGACCACGGGGTGGGGTAATGCCTCCCACATCACGCCAATCCACCATGTCTGGCAGAGCTGATCTCACAGGATACAGATCCCTTGTATCCATACATCCAGCTTGCACCGCAGGTGCAAACCGAGTCAATGTGGCCCAATGATCAGCACGGGTATTGAAAAGCTCCAGCCTTAAGGCCCGATTCTCTCGGTCCTTATCTTCGAGCATCTCAGCAGTGGTACAAGTTAATGAGTCCTCCTGAGTGGAGTCAGCATAGATAGCCTGAAGATACCCTTGCGCTCCCGGAAGTGAAGCTGGCATGTAACGGAAGTCGGTGTTCCGAAGCAGGCCAGTCCGGACTCGCATGATGGTCATCATGGAATAGGCAGCATCCTGCACAGCCATCTCAACAGTAACCCCGAGTCCACAGGAACAGTGAAGGGGCTCGGTAGATCCAGGATAAGAAGGAAATATCCTGATGGTGCAGAGATACTGGCTTTGATTATAGTCTCGGAATTGCTCTTCGACGGTGTATTCGGGATACCAACGGTAACCCGTCTCGATCATTACCCGGACTAACATAGCAGTATGACCGGGCACATCGAGGCACCGGGTCAGGCGAACCACTTGGTTTTGAACACGGTTGGCCATCTGAAAGCACAACCACAATGCAAAGACATCAGAATTTCTAGGGAAAATTGGACAGCATAACAGCTGTAAATGCTCAGAAAAAGATTTGAGACATCCACAACAGTTCGCAATACCACTCAACATCATCATATCAAGGCTCTGATCCAATTAGCAACATACTAAGAATAGTAGAAACTGAACTGGGACTTGTAACAACAATCCTATAAGCTACTACAGATTAGTAACACGTGAACCTGATAGAAGAAGAGAGCCTAGTCCTTAACCCACGTTGAATGAGAAGAGAATGACTCAGATCAGAGACATAGGGTAAAGGAGTAAAAGAGCCTTACGTTCCCTCCCACAATCAATTCCCCTACATATAACTAAAGCATTTCTAGACTCGACATCGACCAGTTTGGCTCAACGAACCTACAGGCAGTCCGGCTCTGATGCCAACGCTGTCAGGACCCTGATTCCAAGTCACATCGATCTAGCCGGTAACACCTCATATCACTTTGCGGCCTCACGCACGGTATCCCATGAGTGTCGCCTTAGCATGGCCCAGGACCATTTGCGCCTTTTGGCTCACGTATATGATAGTGTCGCTAGCATCCATATGACAGAGAACCTGGGCTGACATGGCTAGTCGTGAACCCAACGCGGCACAGACCTATGGAGACAGGCATACATGAATCACATCGAGCATGTCGGTCATCAGCGAGTGGTTCCGGGCTGTAGCACTGGGCTAACAGGACTCCGGGGGACCCGGGCTATAGCAGGCTAGGCAGGACTCCGGAAGTCACCACGTGACATTTCCCCGAAGGGACAGACATAGGAACGAAGTGAAACACATGCCGGCCAGTCAAGTGTCCTGAACAGTAGTGCTGGGCTAGGAGGACTCCGGTGAACCGGGCTGTAGCGGACTACTATGGCTCGAGGAACACTAGACTACATTTCCCCATAAGAAAGGCTGCCAAGGATAAACAACTAGATTGTCGGATCCCACTCATACCAAGCATTTCAATCATACACACAATATGCCCGATATGAGTACATACAACATGGCATCACAACAAAACTCTACAACTCAAGTACTTTATTTAAAAGGCTCCAGGGAGCCATACATAACATGTTCATACAGATAGGGGTCACATGACCCGACACTCAAGTCATACAAACATACAAGCACATGCGGAAGCAACTAGTCTGAGTACAGACTCTAGAAAGAAAGAAGGCTTCTCGAAGCCTGTCTATCTACATAGGGCCCTCCATGGCCAGGATCACCACCTGGGTGGCTAGTCACTCATCGACGTCAAGGTCTACATAAAACCCATCGGAGGGGGCAGTGTTGTCATCTGAAAACAGTAATTAAGCAAACATGAGTACAAAGGTACTCAGCAAGTCTTACATCAGAACCTACTATACATGCTTATTCTCAAGAAGGCGGTGGGGTTGATGCAGCAAGCCAGCTTTGACTCTTGGCTAAGCTATCCTACGGAACTCCACCAGTAAAATAGTTTTCGCACATGAGTCCACTACTCACCAACACAATACTCCACCGGGGATCCTCCCTCGTCATCCTGACGAGAGGGCCATCCTCGGTACTCACACTTATCTTGAGTCTTTTAGTAGTATCCATTAACTTGTCTATGAACTGTATAGGCAACCAAGTAGTCCTTTACCGCGGACGCGGCTATTCGAATAGTTTTATACCCTGCAGGGGTGTACTTCGTCATACACGCTTTCACCACTTACCGCCGTTTACACGACATGTACTCGGCAACCTTCAAGCGGAAGCCCAGCGAGGGTGTCGGCCACGGCCTACCTAAACACTTAAGTCTCTAGTCCAGGTTTATCGCCTATCCAGGTTCCATCCGCAGGGAGTCCGGCCGAGGTTTCCACATACGGCCCCGAACGATGTGAATAGGGTTCCCGAGGCGAGACACCAAACGGGTGACTCGGTACACCGTGCCACGGTGTATCTACCGCAACATAGCCCACCCCTAGGGTCAGCGCTACGCACGGCCGCCAACACATAACCTACAAACACCAGAAACTATTTGCAACTCCTGGACAGAGTACTAGGGTGATTAAGAAGCCGAGAGGGTCAATTAAGGATCCCAATGCATGGTAGTAGCTGAATCTTAAATCACACATACAGATCTCAGTTCTTAGGGACGATCTCAATGAAACAACCCACCATGTACTCCTACATGGCCTCTCATTGATACCTTTACCAAAACATGTTCAACACAACCCTCATATTACCGACATAAGCATTTCACTCTATCCCATCACCCAGATGAACCAGACCTGACACAACTCTAAGTATAGCAGGCATAGCAAGGTAGGAATCACATACATGGCTCAATCAACTCCTACACATGCTAGTGGGTTTCATCTAGTTACTGTGGCAATGACAGGTCATGCAGAGGATAAGGGTTCAACTACCGTAGCACACAGCAGTTTGAATCGCGTTGTCTTAATGCAGTAAACAAGAGCAGAAGTGAGAACATGGGTTTGTATCGGAATGATCAATGGGTTGCTTGCCTGATGGAGTGGTAGTGGGATACTGCCCTTCAGTTGGATACTCGTGAATATCCTCGGAGGCAGAACCTACCACGAAGAACACATCGGAACACAATCAACACATGACGATATGCAACAATATGATGCATGCTATGACATGGCAATATTGAAAGTGTGTTATATCGACTAGAGGGAGGGTGAATAGGCGATTTTTATGAAAGTCTTCAGAACATGGGAGTTTTGAAGACAAACGATAAAATTAAACCTATTACCATGCAGCGGAAGGTAGACTACACTAGGCAAACCATAGTCAAGTATTCAATGAAGTGAAAGCACAAAGACTAATAGCGGCTAGGTAGTAAGGATCAGGTAGGAAGATATTGTGAAGCCAAACAGAACACGCAGTCACTCAGTGAAGACAAATGATAGAGCAAACATACAATGACTTCACAAGGAGGAACAGTAAGTAAAGTGAAGTGAAGATGAAACCAGTGACTCGTTGAAGACAATGATTTGTTGAACCAGTTCCAGTTGCTGTGACAACTGTACGTCTGGTTGGAGCGGCTAGGTATTTAAACCTTAGGACACACAGTCCCAGACACCCAGTCCTGAACACGCAGCTCAGGACACCCAGTCCTCACCGTATTCTCCTTGAGCTAAGGTCACATAGACCTCGCCCAATAACTCTGGTAAGTCTTCAAGGTAGACTCCCAAACCTTCACAGACTTCGTTCACCGGCAATCCACAATGTCTCTTGGATGCTCAGAACGCGTCGCCTAACCGGCTGAAGGATGCGCAGTCCTCAAGTGTAATAAGTCTTCAGATCACACAGACAAGAAGACTTAAGTGATGCCCAATTCTCTCTGGCTCTGGTGGTTAGGGCTTTTATCCTCGCAAGGAATTCTCTCTCAAAGGCTTCGAGGTGGGTTGCTCTCAAACGACAAAAGCCGTACTTTCAATCTGAGCAGCCAACCGTTTATGGTTGTAGGGGGTGGGCTATTTATAGCCACTTGGCAACCCGACCTGATTTGTCCGAAATGACCCTGGGTCACTAAGGAACTGACACGTGTTCCAACGGTCAGATTTCAAACTCACACGGCAACTTTACTTGGGCTACAAGCAAAGCTGACTTGTCCGACTCTGGACAAGATTCGCTCTCATAGTCTTCACTCGAAGACATAGGTTTTTGGTTTAGGCATCACTTTAGTCATTCTGACTGGTTCTCTTGGACCCCACTTAACAGTATGGTGGTTCCTATGACTCAACACAAAAGAAAAAGACCTACGAAAGATCTATGTCTTCGAGCTCCATAGGCTTCATATCGTGTCTTCTCTTGTCATAGTCTTCAATGTGAATATCTTCATATACCACCTTTGACTTCAAAGTCTTCATACATTTTAGGGGTCATCTCTGGTAGTAAAACCGAATCATAAGGGACTTCTACCTGTGTTATCCTGCAATTCTCACAAACACATTAGTCTCTCAATTAGGTTTGTCGTCAATACTCCAAAACCAACTAGGGGTGGCACTAGATGCACTTACAATCTCCCCCATTTTGGTGATTGATGACAAACTAGTTGAAGATTTCAACGGGGAATATAAGCTGTGAAACTGTAAAGGATACGGAATTGTCTTCATAAGTTGCAAGGGTTCCCCCTGAAGATGTGCATATAAGTTAATTTGCTTTTGGAATGCAAATGCACATGGCAGGTGGTACTTGTGGAGATCCACTTCAACTTATGATGACAATCCACTATGCATGTGAAAGTATATGAAGATAATGACATGCATTATGGAAAATGGACGTCTGCAGAATGAGCTAAGTGCGGAATTTATCGTCGCACATGCGGAATTTATCTTCACAAAACAAGGTGGCAAATAAGTAGCAGACGACCATCTAGTTTAAGTGTTACAACTCATAAGAACCAAATGTAGCAAAAGCGAGAGTTGTAAGCACGAAGCAAAATATAAAGCACCCGCCCATATGGACCCGCTTGAAGACTATCAATCTCATATGCTTCTCCCCCTTTTGTCAGTAATGACCAAAAAGGTTTGAAGACATAGAGCCTCTACTCGTTCCCATGAGGAGTAGGTGAAGTAGCAGGGTTGTTGGTGTTGTTTGGCGGTGCAGAAGAGCTTGGAGGTGCTGAAGGAGGTGGCGGTGAAGTAGCATCGTCTTCTTCCTCAATAATTCTGGCAGTCACTGTGGCAGCAGAGGAAGAGAACTCAGAGTCTTCAAGGGATGGAGTTCCTAGCAGCATAGTCCTTCGAGGAGGTGTGGAGTCAAACTTGAATCTCTCAGTGAAGCCATCCTCTTGAAGATCAGCTTCAGAAAGCATCATCGTTAGCCCTTTCCATGTGCGGCGACAGGTTTCATGGGCAACGAAAGAATTCTTGGTGGCAAGATTTCGAGTGCGATTAACATCCACCAAGAGGCTTTTCATCTGACGCTTCAGCCAGTCATGATGCCTATCTTGTTTCTGATGTAGAGCCACAAGAAGCTCTCGGTCGTTGAGAACACGAGTGCGCTTCTTGGGTCTTGGAGCAGTGGCACTGTCAGTGGCTTCAGTGGAAGCAGGGTGTGGTGCACGTGTAGTGCCAGCCAAAGGATACACCCAAGAAACTGCTTCAATGCCTTCAACGTTCTGTGTAAAACTCTGATGTTCTGCATTCTGAAGACTTAGAGGTTGCTTGGCAGGCTCAGAATATATGGCTTCAGTAGACATGTCCATGTCAGGCAAGAAGATCCGATGGTTGCAGGCTGAGGCTGATAAGAGATGGCGGAGTGTAGCTTGATCAGCCGCATGACCCAAGGGGCATAGAACTTCAAACCAAACAGATCAATGCCTGATGCAGCAAGTTGGCGTATGAAGAAGTCCTGTGCATTGAAGCATTTGCCATGAAGTATATAGAAGACCAAAGTCTTCATTGCACCCTGAAGCTTGGCATTTGGAGAGTGCCCTTTGATAGGCCAGAGAGTTCGTCTGATGATGTGATAGATGGTTCTGGGCAGGTACTCAAGATCTTCAACGAAGAACTCTGTGGGATACGCAGCATCTTGGGGCAATGGCTTCATCATGCTGAGCATTTGACTCATATCAGGTTCTGGCCGCTGAAAGATGCTCTCAATAGCTTCAGCATGCAGCTGACAGCCTTGCTCGAAGATATCGCCAGGAGTGGGCAAGCCAGTGAGCTCAATGATGTCAAATGCATTGGCTTCATGGTGAACGTTGCCAGTCATCCACTCCAGGACCCAAGTCTTTGGATCTCTGCTTTACCCTTTGATGTGAAGTGTGGTATAGAATTGTAGCAGCAACTCTTCATTCCAATGCTCTTCATCTGTAACAAACTGCAGCAGACCCACTTGCTTGAAGCAATCCAACGCTTCTTCTAGACAGGGCAGACCAGCTATAGCTTCAACGTCAAGGCGCTTGTGTGGGAAGATGCGACCTTGGTTGTAAAGAATGCAGGAGTAATAGCTTCGCTGAGGATAGCTCCAGAACCAATCAGATGATATCCTTTCCCTTGAGTACGGGTTCCTGGAGCTATTGGAGAACGTGTTGTCTGCCCTGAAGCCATTGATGTTGAAGGAGCCAGGTGCTGATGCAGGACCTGGAAACCTTGGCAGTCTTGGGATTGGCTTCTGGACCTGAGGCCTATGCTCAACATGATAGTTGAATTGGGGACCGGCAGCAGACTCAGGAACAGAAGTGTCTGGATCAGTGGCTTCGCTGTCTTCTGATGCTTTTGCTGGGGAGGGCTCCACATTAGCTTCGTTGTTGGTTGTGGCAGCCTCAAGATTTTCATCCTCCACTTGACTAGCTGGAGGGTCGGTCACAGGCACGTTCTCCTGGAGAACTGCTTCTTGGTGGAGCAGGGGAGTGGGATCTTGTGGTACTTCTTCTTCTGCGGCTGATGCAGCCGGAATGTCTTCAGCAGAGACTTGAGGCCTTGGACCTTTGCGAAACCTGCGGAACGCAGACGACGCCTGTGGAGTTGGAGTGGGCTGGGCCTCATAGTCTTCTTCCTCTTGTGGGCGATCCGCCCATGAAGCATCTTGTGCAATTGGCGTCAGTGGACGACCAATGCCGATGAGTTCGCTGTTTTCTAACTGAGGAAGGACTACATCATCTTCTACATTGTCATGATGACCAATGTCTTCAGCAGCGATGGGATCAGCTGCTGGAATGTCTTCAGCTTCAGGAGCCTCTGTGGAAGCAGGCTCATGAACTGTCAGTTGACGTTCTGCGTCAGGATGAACCATAGAAATGGGTTCAACTATCAAGGGCTCAATGGGAGCAGCCCGAGCTTTCTTGGTCTTTCACTTTTTCTTGATGGGGGCAGTAGGAGAGTCTTCAGAGTGTTTCCTCTTCCTGGCTTCAGCCTCAGCAGTTCTTGTCTTCTTGAGCTCTGAAGCTGTTGACCGGCTCTTTGGCTTCGAGCCAGTCATTCTTGTTGGGAAGACAATCAGAACTGCTTCTTGCCTTGGTGCATCAGATTCAGCCGTAGCAGGCTTCTTCTTCTTCTTTGCGGCCATCCTGGGGTCGATGGCAGGACGCCCAAGTGCCTTGCGCTTCTCAGCCTCATTATAGGCTTGCACACATCTATCAGCCAGAGTCTTCATGCGCTCACGCGAACCCTGAGCTTCTGCACGCTTCTTCACAAAGGCTTCCTTGAGCTCATGCATCATTGTCTTGAAGTTCTTCACTTCTTGCACGCTGAGCTTGGCCATATGCTTCTTGAACTGAGCCTTTTCACAGTCAATCTTCTGCTTCAGCTCAACAATGCGCTGGGCAATAGCAAGTTCTGAAGCAATGGCGCCTTGGAAGGCGATGCTGAGGCCAATGGGTAGCTGCAGATCTTCAAAGCTGATGTTTGGCGTGTCAAACCACTCGTCAATGAAGTTGTGGATGATGGTGACATCAAAGAGAGGCAGATCATTGAAGATTTCTGCTTCTTCTTTGCTCTTGATGAGTTGTTTAAGAGCGTCATCTGCAAGATCTTCATCACTTGACAGATCAATGTCGTCATTGTGCAGAATGGCAGCAGCTGTTAGCTCTTTGCTAGTGTGAGACAGAGGCATCTTGTCCTTCTGGGGCTTGGAGACGCGTGATAAGTCTTCAGACTGCACACTGTCTTCAGGAGGTGCAGTTGCCAGTGGCTTCGCCCTTGAGATTTTTGGTGAAGGGGCCGGCTTTGAAGCTTTTGGCTTCTTCAACTGCTTTGGCTTCGGCACTGCAGGAGCGTCATCAGACTCAGCGTCAGCTGCAGGCTCATTCACTGCAGTCCCTTGAACCAAGATGTAGGTGATGAGGCCTTCAAGGTTGGCGAAAGGACCGATGACATTGGGTTCTGCATGTCGTGTGCCATCTGCCCTTGGAGATGAGGGACCAGGGTTGAAGTCTAACCCAAAAGTCTTCTTGTTCTGCTTCGCAGAGTTTTGAGAAAACTGGAAGTTGCGCTTGAACAGATTGTCGTCACGACACCATAGTAGTGACGACGAGTGTGCATCAGCAGGCTGTGGTCCACGGACCATGCACGGATAGAAGCCTTGAGCAATGGCTTCATCTCTGGACCTGGGTAGAAGATTCTTGAATTGGATGTCTCCCCACGGTCTCTTGATGGCGTTTTTCTCAGCATACTCCTGGGTCACAAATCTATATTTGAACCATTGTTCTGCCCAATATCTTCGAATCCATTGGATTCGGGTCTTGCGCTGACTGTAATCCTCTTCAGGATCTGTCTTGTACATTTCTGAGAGTTCATCTAGCAGATCTTTGGAGGTCTCACCACGACGCTTTCTGCCACCCTTCCTTGCTGCTTTCTCTGAAGCCATAAACTTTAACTTGAAAGGCTTCAAGACGTTCAAAGGCTTCAAAGGTTTTCGTTTGCTGGACCAACAGGAACTGGCTTCGGGAGAATTTATGTGATGCTGTAAGAATTCTGCAAATGAATGCAGACTATGAGAACCAAAGGATTCTCCCACGGACATGTACCTGTGACAGCATTAAGGTGCGAGGGAAGGGGAAGACGTCATATGCATTCTCAGAAGATTTTGAAGATAAATCAGTTTAGAAGACATTGACCTCATCGTGCGAAGACATTCACTCATAGATAAGAAGTTGGTTCCAGATTTGTACGAATCCACAGATCAGTACAAGTGAGGAATCTAACTACTTTGTGAAGCACAAGTGAATATACTAGGCATGTTTATGAGATGCAGTATGATAGAGATCTAGCTTGTGTGAACAGAAACTGCTTGTGGTAGAAAGTGACATATCAATAGGATCAATGGTGCTGTAAAAAAGGGAGTTTTATTTACCACACTAAGAACTGCTAGACGAAGTGGGAGATGAGGCCGAGCAGTTCGATCTTCTATGCCCTAACTTGGCGACGGAGGACACCTATAGCGACGGCGGAGAGGATGATGTCTGCGGTCGGCGTGAAGACGGCGTCGGAGAGGTTGCGGCAGCGAAGCGCTTCGTCGCCGGTGTCGTCAAGAGCTAGCGGTGGCGCTAGGGTTCGTGCGAGGGTGGAAGAAGAGATAATGACCGCTGTGAGTGTGTGTTTATAGGCACAGGGGCGGCACTGTGCTATTACACAGGTGCCCCTGGCGATTCGCATTTGAGGAACACGTGGCCATTATGCGGAATTTTGGGTTTGTTCCATGTCCCACGCATGCCTGGATTGTCGGGTGGTCGTTCCTACTTCTCCGGAATTCATGTGGAGGAATGAGCATTGAAAACGGACTTAATGGTTGTCTCTGTATCTTCTGTTGACAAGGACGCAGAGAAGACATTCGACAGTTTCAATAGAATGCATATGACTTGGAGAGATAGAGTTTGAGATAGAAAGCATAGAGAGGTTAGGGTCCGATCACATTCACTTAGTTCAAAAGATTCAACATGAAGACATAGCTATAAGTGAATGCTGTAGAGGACAGTACACTAGCATATATATATATATAATCAACATAGTGAAGATAATCATGAAAATATGTTGAGATCGAAGCCAAACCAAATGTGAAGACATTGCAAGGTAACGCCATGAGTGAAACACTTCAAAATAGAATGTTTGGTGGTGGCGTTACCCACCGTATAGGAAGTATTAGACCCAGACACGGCGCACAATTAACGTGGCGCTCCGAAGTCAAATTTCACATTAATGTATTCACACTTAGAATGTATGTCTTCATTGATTGAAGATATACTTCACTTTGTGTGTTGCACATCTAAGTCATCAATATGCATAAGGGTTAGGATGTGTGCCTGATCACACGACATTTGAGGATTCCAGGATATTTAGCTCACACCGTAACTTGCAAAACCTCTTCTCATCCAAGGGCTTGGTGAAGATATCTGCCAATTGCTCTTCAGTGTTGACGTGTATGATATCAATGTCTTCCTTCACAACATGATCTCTGAGAAAGTGATGACGAATTTCAATGTGCTTTGTCTTCGAGTGTTGAACTGGGTTGTTAGCAATCTTGATGGCGCTTTCGTTGTCGTAGTAAAGTGGCACTTGCTTCAGATGAACGCCATAGTCCTTGAGTGTTTGCTTCATCCATAGAAGCTGAGCGCAGCAAGATCCAGCAGCAATGTATTCAGATTCAGCAGTGGAGAGAGATACACAGTTCTGCTTCTTTGAAGACCAACATACAAGTGATCGTCCCAGAAAGTGACATGTGCCTGATGTATACTTGCGATCAACTTTGTCACCAGCATAATCAGCATCCGAGAATCCAACCAGATCAAACTCTGAGCCCTTTGGATACCATAATCCTAGAGTTGGGGTGTGAGCCAAATATCGAAGAATTCGCTTCACAGCTAAGCGATGTGACTCCTTTGGTGCCGCTTGAAATCGAGCACACATGCAAACACTAAGCATAATATCTGGCCTAGATGCACATAGATAAAGTAAAGAACCAATCATGGAGCGGTATACCTTTTGATCAAACTCTTTACCATTGTCGTCAGGACCCAGATGATGTTTGGCTGCCATTGGTGTTGTGAAGCCTTTGCAGTCTTGCATACCAAACTTCTTCAGGCAATCTTTGAGATACTTCTCTTGAGATATGAAGATGCCATTGCATTGTTGTTGTATTTGAAGACCAAAGAAGAACTTCAGCTCCCCCATCATGGACATCTGATATTGCTCTTGCATCATATATCCAAACTCTTCACTATACTTCTGATTGGTGTAGCCGAAGATAATGTCATCCACATATATTTGGCACACAAACAGTTCACCATCATATGTCTTCGTGAAAAGAGTGGGATCTAGGGAACCAGGTATGAAGCCTTTGCTCTTCAGGAAGTATTTGAGTGTGTCATACGAGGCCCGAGGGGCTTGTTTGAGGCCATACAGTGCCTTGTTGAGCTTGTATACCATGTCAGGATGTTTTGGATTTTCAAAGCCAGGTGGTTGCGCAACATACACTTCTTCTTCAATCTTGCCATTGAGAAAGGCACTCTTCACATCCATTTGATATAGAAGTATGTTATGATGATTTGCATAGGCCAGCAGTATGCGTATGGCTTCAAGTCTAGCCACAGGAGCAAATGTTTCATCGATGTCAATGCCTTCCACTTGAGTATATCCTTGAGCAATGAGACGAGCTTTGTTTCTGACAACTTGACCATGCTCATCTTGCTTGTTGCGGTATATCCATTTGGTGCCTATTATATTGTGCTTCCGTGGATCAGGACGCTTAACCAGTTCCCATACATTATTCAGCTCAAACTGTTGAAGCTCTTCTTGCATAGCTTGAATCCATTCAGGTTCCATGAAGGCTTCTTCAACTTTCTTGGGTTCTGCTATTGAGACGAATGCGAAGTGCCCACAGAAATTTGCTAGCTGAGTTGCCCTTGAATGAGTGAGTGGACCAGGTGCATTGATGCTATCATTATTCTTTCAATCTGCACTTCATTGGCAACGCGAGGATGTACAGGGCGAAGACTTTGCTCTTGCTGTTCATTGTCGTTGTTGGAAGGAATGTCTTCAGGCTAAGCATTGTCTTCATGTTGATCAGGTGCTGAAATGATAAGTTCTTCTTCAGGATGAGCTTTAGAAGGTATAATTTCTCCAGTTCCCATTAGCTTGATTGATTCACTGGATGGAACTTCATCTAGCACATTTGGCAGCTGCTCTCTTTGTGAACCGTTGGTCTCATCGAACCGCACATCCACTGTTTCAACCACTTTGTAATGAAAGAGATTGAAGACTCTGTAGGAGTGCGAATCTTTTCCATATCCGAGCATAAAACCCTCATGTGCTTTTGGTGCAAATTTTGAGGTGTGATGTGGGTCCTTGATCCAGCACCTTGCGCCAAATACTCTGAAGTAACTGACATTTGGCTTCTTGCCAGTAAGGAGCTCATAAGATGTCTTGTTCAGTAGCTTGTGAAGATAAACACGATTGATTGTATGGCATGCAGTATCAATGGCTTCGGGCCAGAATTTTCTTGGGGTTTTGTATTCATCTAGCATCGTTCTGGCCATCTCAATTAGTGTTCTGTTCTTGCGTTCGACGACGCCATTCTGCTGTGGCGTGTATGGGGCTGAGAATTCATGTGTGATGCCCAAGGTATCAAGATATGTATCAAGGCCAGTGTTCTTGAATTCAGTGCCATTGTCACTTCTGATGTGCTTTATCTTGGCGCCAAAATTGTTCATAGCTCGATTGGCGAAGCGTCTGAAGACATCCTGCACTTTAGTCTTGTAAAGGATTATGTGCACCCAAGTATATCTAGAATAATCATCAACAATAATGAAGCCATAGAGGCAAGCAGTAGTAGTTAGAGTTGAGTAATGAGTGGGACCGAAAAGATCCATGTGAAGCAGTTCGAAGGGTCGAGTAGTGGTCATGATTGTCTTCGAGGGATGTTTGGCCCTCGTCATCTTCCCTGCTTCACAGGCACCGCATAAGTGGTCTTTCTTGAACTTGACGCCCTCGATGCCTATGACATGCTTCTTCTTCGCAAGGGTGTGGAGGTTCCTCATGCCAGCATGTCCAAGCCTCCGATGCCAGAGCCAGCATTCTGAAGCCTTTGCTAGAAGACATACTGCAAGCTGTGGCCCTGCTGAGAAATCTACCACGTACAAATCATCTTTTCGATACCCTTCAAACACTAGAGACTTGTCAGATTCCATTAGTACAAGGCAACGATATTTTCCAAACATTATGATCATGTTCAAATCGCAAAGCATTGAGACAAACATTAAGTTGAAGCCAAGGGATTCAACAAGCATGACTTTATCCATGTGTTGATCCCTTGAGATTGCAACTCTACCTAGACCCAATACCTTACTTTTACCAGTGTCAGCAAATGTGATGTGGCTCTTATCGGATGGATGTAAGGTTGAGTCCATAAGAAGACTTCTTTTGCCAGTCATGTGATTTGTACACCCACTGTCAATAATCCATTCTGAAGACGCTGGTGTCGTACCCTACAGTGCAGTTAGGGGGATAGGCTTCACCAAGAGCATTGTGAAGCAAAAACATTTGATGAACCAGTGGGTTATGAAAGCTTAGATCCAGGTTAGGACTAATAGGGAGAGTAGCAAGCGATTCAGGTACGAAGTACATAGTAAGACCATTTGGGCATTTGATCTTGCGCCCTACAAGATGTTTAAGGTCCCCAGCAATAGCGTCAGACGATTTTGGTTTTCTGCTGGAGACCTTTCCCTGCAAAAGAGAGTTAAGCCTTCTTAACCACCCACATCTTCAAGGGTGGCTTAGAAGCAATAAGTCTAAGTGCAGCATCTGAGAATTTTGGCTTTGAAGCCTTAGCAAACAGTCTTGCAGGCGGACAATAGTACTCATAAGAATAAGCAGAATAGTTCTTGGTCTTATGAACATGGCGGTTTGATGAACCGCTCTCATATTCATATGCCTGAGTATGGTTTCCCTGCAAAACATTTGCGTTAGTGCGACTTAGGTGAGTCCTCTGTTTGTATGAAGCCTTTGGACCGTATGAAGCCTTTGGTCTGAGGTTTGTCTTCTTCAAGTGAGGTGTCATGAAGACATTCACAGGAAGATTTTCCAGACACCTTTTCGGAACCCAGATCTTCTTCATAGGCGGTCCATTCCTGTAGTTAGTACCAATGTACCTGGCAAACACTTCACCATTCTGATTCTTAAACAGTATATAGTTTGCATCAAAGGATTCATCAATGATAATGGGGTTAGCACAAGTGAAGCCAGTTAGATTGGATGGATCTGCTGAAGTTTCCTTTGCAGCAACCCACATGGTTTTGGGGTACTGCTCAGGTTTCCAGAAAGAGCCATCTGCATTCATTTTCCTTACGAACCCAACACCCTCTTTCCTAGGGTTTCGGTTCAGAATCTGCTTTTTGAGGACATCACATAGTGTCTGATGCCCTTGAAGACTTTTGTACATCCCTGTTTCAAGCAATGTCTTCAACCTAGCATTCCCATCAGCAATAGCGGTGGTATCCTCAGCAGAGGGGTTAGCTACCACATCAACAGTTGAAGATATTGCAACAGCAGTAGCAGTAGAACATTCAGCAACAGAAGTAGCATTATCACGCTCAATGCATTTGAGACATGGTGGTTCAAATCCTTCCTGAGCGGGACTGATCTGTTTGGCGCGAAGTGACTCGTTTTCCGTTTGAAGATCTTCATGAACCGCTCTCAATTTCTCAAGATCTTGCTTCCTTTGAAGATAATCATAGGAAAGCTTTTCATGAGTTGTTGAGAGAGTTTCATGACGACTTTCAAGTTCCTGATACTTAACGTGGAGATTTTTTATGTCTTCAATTAAGGATTCAGATCGAGTCATTTCAGCACCCAACAGATCATCGCTTCTGTCTAACAGTTTTTGAATATGTTCCATAGCTTTCTGTTGTTCAATTGCAATTTTAGCAAGTGTTTTGTAGCTAGGTTTTGAACCACAATCAGAGTCATCGCCATTAGATGTTTGATAGTGAGTAGTGCATGTGTTTACCTTGGCACCGCGTGCCATGAAGCAGTAGGTAGAAGCAGAGTAGTCCTTGTCATTTGCATCGGTGTCAGTGATGAAGTCATTGTCTTCAGTGTTGAAGATGGACTTGGCAACGTATGCTGTAGCCAGACTTGCGACGCTTGATTCGGATTCCTCCTCAGACTCCACCTCCGCCTTCTCAGAAGCAAACTCCTCCTCTGAATCCATTTCCTTGCCAACAAACGCACGTGCCTTGCCAGATGAGCTCTTCTTGTGTGATGAAGACTTTGAGGAAGACTTGGAAGAAGACTTTGAGTATTTCTTCTTCTTCTTCTTCTTCTTCTTCTTGTCGTCAGAGTCATATTCCTTGCTCTTCTTCTTCTTTTTGTTCTCATTGTCCCACTGTGGACACTCAGAGATGAAGTGGCCAAGTTTCTTGCACTTGTGACATGTTTTCCTCTTGTAGTCATGAGCAGGAGCTTCATCATTCCTTGAACTTGATCGGGAAGACTTTCTGAAGCCTTTCTTCTTGGTGAAATTTTGGAACTTCTTGACAAGCATAGCAAGTTCCCTTCCAATGTCTTCAGGATCATCAGAACTGCTGTCAGATTCTTCTTCAGATGAGGAGACAGCTTTTGCCTTCAAGGCACGAGTTCGCCCATAGTTTGGACCGTAGATATCTCTTTTCTCTGAAAGCTGAAACTCATGTGTGTTGAGCCTCTCAAGTATGTCAGACGGATCGAGTGTCTTGAAATCAGGACGTTCTTGAATCATCAGGGCCAGGATGTCAAACGAACTATCAAGTGATCTCAGCAGTGTCTTGGCGACTTCGTGTTTGGTAATCTCAGTGGCGCCGAGGGCTTGAAGCTCATTTGTGATGTCAGTGAGTTGGTCAAATGTGTGCTGGACATTCTCATTGTCATTTCGCTTGAAGCGATTGAAGAGGTTGCGAAGGACACTGATTCTCTGATCTCTCTGGGTTGAGATGCCTTCATTGACCTTGGAGAGCCAGTCCCAGACCAGCTTGGATGTCTTCAAAGCACTCACACGGCCATACTGTCCTTTGGTCAGATGACCACAGATGATATTCTTGGCAGTAGAGTCCAGTTGAACGAATTTCTTGACATCAGCAGCAGTGACACCTTCTCCAGCCTTGGGAACGCCGTTCTCGACGACATACCATAGGTCGACGTCAATGGCTTCAAGATGCATGCGCATCTTATTCTTCCAGTAGGGATATTCAGTTCCATCGAAGACGGGGCACGCAGCGGAGACTTTAATTATCCCTACAGTCGACATAGCTAAAACTCCAGGTGGTTAAACCGAATCACACAGAACAAGGGAGCACCTTGCTCTGATACCAATTGAAAGTGTGTTATATCGACTAGAGGGGGGGTGAATAGGCGATTTTTATGAAAGTCTTCAGAACATGGGAGTTTTGAAGACAAACGATAAAATTAAACCTATTACCATGCAGCGGAAGGTAGACTACACTAGGCAAACCATAGTCAAGTATTCAATGAAGTGAAAGCACAAAGACTAATAGCAGCTAGGTAGTAAGGATCAGGTAGGAAGATATTGTGAAGCCAAATAGAACACGCAGTCACTCAGTGAAGACAAATGATAGAGCAAACATACAATGACTTCACAAGGAGGAACAGTAAGTAAAGTGAAGTGAAGATGAAACCAGTAACTCGTTGAAGACAATGATTTGTTGAACCAGTTCCAGTTGCTGTGACAACTGTACGTCTGGTTGGAGCGGCTAGGTATTTAAACCTTAGGACACACAGTCCCGGACACCCAGTCCTAAACACGCAGCTCAGGACACCCAGTCCTCACCGTATTCTCCTTGAGCTAAGGTCACATAGACCTCGCCCAATCACTCTGGTAAGTCTTCAAGGTAGACTCCCAAACCTTCACAGACTTCGTTCACCGGCAATCCACAATGTCTCTTGGATGCTCAGAACGCGACGCCTAACCGGCTGAAGGATGCACAATCCTCAAGTGTAATAAGTCTTCAGATCACACAAACAAGAAGACTTAAGTGATGCCCAATTCTCTCTGGCTCTGGTGGTTAGGGCTTTTATCCTCGCAAGGAATTCTCTCTCAAAGGCTTCGAGGTGGGTTGCTCTCAAACGACAAAAGCCGTACTTTCAATCTGAGCAGCCAACCGTTTATGGTTGTAGGGGGTGGGCTATTTATAGCCACTTGGCAACCCGACCTGATTTGTCCGAAATGACCCTGGGTCACTAAGGAACTGACACGTGTTCCAACGGTCAGATTTCAAACTCACACGGCAACTTTACTTGGGCTACAAGCAAAGCTGACTTGTCCGACTCTGGACAAGATTCGCTCTCATAGTCTTCACTCGAAGACATAGGTTTTTGGTTTAGGCATCACTTCAGTCATTCTGACTGGTTCTCTTGGACCCCACTTAACAGTACGGTGGTTCCTATGACTCAACACAAAAGAAAAAGACCTACGAAAGATCTAAGTCTTCGAGCTCCATAGGCTTCATATCGTGTCTTCTCTTGTCATAGTCTTCAATGTGAATATCTTCATATACCACCTTTGACTTCAAAGTCTTCATACATTTTAGGGGTCATCTCTGGTAGTAAAACCGAATCATAAGGGAGTTCTACCTGTGTTGTCCTGCAATTCTCGCAAACACATTAGTCCCTCAACTAGGTTTGTCGTCAATACTCCAAAACCAACTAGGGGTGGCACTAGATGCACTTACAAATATGAATGTGTCTTGCCCTAATGCAAGCTATAACAGAAAGTAATGTGCTTATTTGAATCAAAGATTCAATTATTAGCTTATTAAACATGGCTTTAATAGTGCATTTCCTTATTCTGCTTAAACAGCAAGGTAAATTTGTTTTGTCATGCATGAAACCATTATAGATGGATAGATTGAATTTTTCTGATCATTTTTCATATATAAATCTTTGCATTTGGAGCTATGGTTGATTTTCTATGATTTTTAGAAGTTTTGACTATTTTCTGGAATTTCCTGAATAAAAATAAATCCAGAAAATGCATTACTGCGTCAGCATTGCGTCATGCTGACCTCAACAGGTCAAAGGCGCCAGCCCAGGTCAAACCTGACTGGTGGGCCCCTTCTGTCAGCCTCTCAGCTAATTAACAGGATTAGATTAACACTAATTAGCTGTCAATGGGGCCTGGGCCCACATGTCAGTGACTGATTTAATTAAAATTAGTTAAAACTAATCCTAGATTAGTTAGCAGACCGGCCCCACCTGTCATAGACTCAGGGGGGGTCTACCTGGGCCCACCCAGGAGTCAAACTGGGTCAAACTCGCCGGTGACTCGACGCCGGCGAGGCCCGAGAAGGTGGTGCGGCCCGGAAAACGCCCACAGGGCACGGGCGAGGCCGTTCTTGGGCTCGTTGGAGAGCTCTTGCAGGCGCGCATCTAGTGGTGGTGGAGGCCGTGCCTACGGTGGCCGGAGACGACGACGGCGAGCTCCAAGGCGGCGGCCGGAGTTCGGCCATGTGCGGGGTGTGGGCTGCGGCGTGCAAACGCGAAAACTAAGGCGCTAGCGAGGCACTACGCGATGCGGCAAGCACGTTGCATAGCACGGGATGACCAAATGGTCGCCGGAGCGACGCCGGCGACAAGCTCGAGCGGAGACGAGCTTCGGCCATGGTGGAACTATGGCCTAGAGGGTGCAAACGCGTGGGAAAGAAGAGGGGAAAACGGCAGAGCTCACAGGGAGGTCGATGAGCAGCTCAGTGGGCTCGGGGGCGACCGGAGCGAGGTGAATCGATGAACGGCGTCCGGCGGGTACCGAGGTTGAAGAGGGCGCGATGGCGGCGATGCAGGGCCTCCGGCGAAGCGTGGCTCGGTGGGGAGGGCGAGGGCGTCGTGGCGGAGCTTCTGGACATGTCAGAGAGGCGAGGGGGTGACGGAGGGCGCGACTACGGCGGTGAGACGGCGACAGGTGCGTCGGCCATGGTGCGAGAGAGGGTGAGGGAGACGAGGGGAGAGTGAGGGAGGATGAGAGGGGGACGCGGGGGTCGCGTGGCACCCCTAGACGTCTCCGGGACGTCGGCAAAAGCAGGAGGTGGCCGGCGTGTGGCCGCGGGCGCCGGCCACGCGCTCCGCGTCCTCCTGGCGGGAGGTGGACGATGACTGGCAAGCCAGTCGGCTGGGCCGAGCCAGGTGGCTGGGCCAGCACAGGTAAGGCCCAGGTGGGCTCCCTCTCTCTCTCTTTTTGATTGTTTCTGTTTTTTTCTATTTAACTGCAACTGTTGGGCTTTAATTAAAATACTAAAACGTTTCCAAAAATCCTGAAAATAATTGTGGGCTCTGTTTAGAATATTTCCAACAGCAAACATTTATTTCTAGAATTATTTGAGCATTTAAATTATTTTATAGCATTTAAATGCCCAAATTCAAATACTTATGATTTAATTCAATGACCTTCTGTTGACCTAGAAAATTGTGCACCAATTTTGCCAGAGGTTCTAACCCAAGACAAAGAGGGTGAACTTTTTAGAAGGGCATTTCAGGTTCATTGAAATTAATTTTAGTAAACCCTAGTTGTTTCCAGGGGGGTGTTGGGGGTTTCTGCCTTCCCCATTTCAAATTTAAGAGAAATTTAAACATGATGCACACTCTAATGCTTGAACTAGCTAGGGTGTGACAAGAGGCGTCAATAAAAATAAAATACGGACATGAGGGCATCATGATTATTCTCATAACAGCAACATACATAGATATTGTCATATGATTACTTATGTTCAAGTGATGACCTATTCACAATGCAAAAGTATGAATCAAAAACCTTATTCAGAACCAACAAACTATAACCTCAGTCATTGAAGCAATTGCAATTTATCATAACATCAGAAAGAGTCTATGTCAGAGCTAAAAAGCAAGTCCACATACTCAACTATCATCTAGTCATTCATAATTGCTAACACTCGTACAATACTTGTGGTTACGGAGTTTTAATCAGACACAGAGAAAGATAGGGGCTTATAGTTTCGCCCCACAACCTTTTACCTCGAGGGTAATGTCAACTATAATAACTCATGCCCCCCTACATCCAATTAGATACATCTATCAGGATCTTTCCAACTTGCTGGGCTTGCCAAAGGATAAAATGTAAAAAGGAAAGGTGAAGATCACCATGACTCTTGCATAAGGTAGAAGATAACAATAAAAGATAGGCCCTTCGCAGAGGGAAGCAGAGGTTGCCATGCGCTTTTATGGTTGGATGTACAAAATCTTAATGCGAAAGAACGTCACTTTATATTGCCCCTTGTGATATGAACCTTTATTATGCAGTTCGTCGCTTTTATTACTTCCACATCACAAGATCGTATATAGCTTATTTCTCCCACACTAATCATACATATTTAGAGCCATTTTTATTGCTTTGCACCGATGACAACTTACTTGAAGGATCTTACTCAATCCATAGGTAGATATGGTGGATTCTCATGGCAAAACTGGTTTAAGGTTATTTGGAAGCACAAGTAGTATCTCTACTTGGTGCTGAGAATTTGGCTAGCAGGAGGGGGAAAGGCAAGCTCAACATGTTGGATGATCCATGACAACATACTTTATCTTAGATATAAGGAAACATAACCCATTACGTTGTCTTCCTTGTCCAACATCAACCCTTTAGCATGTCATATTTGATGAGTGTTCCCAATCATAAAAGATGTCAATAATAGTATATTTATATGTGAAACCTCTCTTTCCTTATTACTTCCTATTAATTGCAACGATGACCAAAGCTATGTCTGCCAACTCCCAACAACTTTTAATCATCACACTCTTTCTATGTGAAGTCATTACTATCAATAAGATCAATATGAACTTTTGTTTATTCTTATTCTTTTTCTCTTTTCTTTTCTTTTATTTGGGATCATAGCAAGAAAATCAAGCCCTTGACTCAACACTAATCTTTATTATATAGCTCACAAACTCGATTACATCGAAGGATAATAAAGCAAAACTCACAACTAGATCATGCCATAAACTTTATTCTACTAGATCAAAATACTACTAATAGGATCGAACTAAGGAAAACAGTAATGATAGGAGTTGTGATTGTGATACGATACCGGGGAACCTCCCCCAGGCTTGGCAGTTGCCAAGGGGAGTGCCCATACCCATGTGATTATGTCTCCTTCTTTGTTGTTGGTGAAATATTCTTGGCGATGATTCCTCTCAGGATACGATTCTCCTCCTCAAGCTTGTTGACTTGCTGCTTGAGGTCCATTGTTTCCTTACGAAGCTTTCCTGTGACGGCTAAAGCTCCTTGCACCCAAGGGTGTTTCATAGCTGCGGGAGAACAAGTGACACTCCTCTTCATATTTTCATAAGAAAGAACTCTAACAATGGAAGGGATAACCGAGTTTGGAATAGCTGAGCTCTGTAGTTCCCCCATTGTGAGCACAGCCCGGAAGCGAGAGGTGACTTCTTGATCCTCCATGGCATCTACCCTCATTAGGTCAGCCTCCATCTCTTCCTCCGTTGCTGGCCCAAAGTGGTCAGGGTCGCTGTTTGCCCTCGGTGCCGGATTACAAACCCGGCTCTCCCCGGCTGACTCTTGAGAAGACATCTTGCTCTAATCTGCAGCAGCAACAACTCAAAACAAAAACAGAAGATATTTGCGTGATACGGGAGTCAAAACCCCCGGTAGATTATATAGTGAATTTTTACCAACCAAAATACGTATCGTGCAAGAAAACGGAGTCCGGAAGGCACACGAGGAGCTCACGAGGTAGGGGGCGTGCCCTCCACCCTCGTGGGGCCCTCGTGTCCTTCCCGGACTGCTACTTAATTTTCTATTTTTCTAAATATTCCAAAATGGAGAAACATTGCCTTAAAAATTGTTTTGGAGTCGGTTTACTTACCGTACCACATACCTATTCCTTTTTGGAGTCTGAAACGTTCTGGAAAGTGTCCCTTATGTATTCCTCCGGGGTTACAGTTTCAATAATATTGGTTTCAACATTTATGGGATTACCTGAGATATAATGTTTGATTCTTTGACCGTTTACCACCTTCGGATTTGTGCCTTCGAAGTTGTTGATTTTTATGGCACCGGAACGATAGACCTCCTCGATAACATAGGGGCCTTCCCATTTAGAGAGAAGTTTACCTGCAAAAAATCTTAAACAAGAGTTGTATAGAAATACATAATCACCTACATTAAACTCATGCTTTTGTATCCTTTTGTCATGCCATCTTTTAACCTTTTCTTTAAACAACTTGGCATTTTCATAAGCTTGGGTTCTCCATTCATCAAGTGAGCTAATATCAAATAACCTCTTTTCACCGGCAAGTTTAAAATCATAGTTGAGCTATTTAATAGCCCAATATGCCTTGTGTTCTAGTTCGAGAGGTAAGTGACATGCTTTTCCATAGACCATTTTATACAGAGACATACCCATAGGATTTTTATATGCAGTTCTATAGGCCCATAATGCATCATCAAGTTTCTTGGACCAATTCTTTCTAGACCTATTGACAGTCTTTTGCAAAATTAATTTGAGTTCTCTATTACTCAATTCTACTTGACCACTAGACTGTGGGTGATACGGAGATGCAATTCTATGATTGACGTCATATTTAGCAAGAATTTTACGGAAAGCACCATGAATAAAATGTGAACCACCATCAGTCATTAAATATCTAGGGACTCCAAACCTCAGAAAAATAACTTCTTTAAGCATTTTAATAGAAGTGTTATGATCAGCACTACTAGTTGGAATACCTTCTACCCACTTAGTAACGTAATCAAAATCAACTAAAATAGGTGTATATCCATTAGAGGCAGGAAAAGGTCCCATATAATCAAAGCCCCAAACATCAAATGGTTCAATAACAAGTGAATAATTCATAGGCATTTCTTGACGTCTACTAATATTACCAATATAGGACAAACTTACGGGCATTATAAGTGATAGGACAAACTTACGGGCATCCTTGAAGAGAGTAGGCCAATAAAAACCGGATTGCAATACCTTATGTGCAGTTCTATCTCCCGCGTGGTGTCCTCCATAAGTTTCGGAGTGGCACTCGCATAGGATCTGTTCCTGTTCATGCTCAGGTACACAACGTCTAATAACACCATCTACCCCTTCTTTATAAAGATGTGGGTCATCCCAAAAGTAATGTCTCAAATCATAGAAGAACTTTTTCTTTTGTTGGTATGTGAAGCTAGGTGGCATAAATTTAGCAACTATGTAATTATCATAATCAGCATACCAAGGGGTACTACGAGAAGTACTTATGACATTTAATTGTTCATCAGGAAAGCTATCATCAATAGGTAGTGGGTCATCAAGAATATTCTCTAACCTAGATAAGTTGTCTGCAACGGGGTTCTCGGCTCCTTTTCTATCAACAATATGCAAATCAAATTCTTGTAGCAAGAGAACCCATCTAATAAGTCTAGGTTTAGCATCTTTCTTCTCCATAAGATATTTAATAGCAGCATGATCAGTGTGGATAGTTACTTTGGAATCAACAATATAAGGTATGAAATTATCACAAGCAAATACAACTGCTAAAAGTTCTTTTTCAGTAGTAGCATAATTTCTTTGAGCATTGTCTAGAGTCTTACTAGCATAATGGATAAAATTTAATTTCTTATCAACTCTTTGCCCTAGAACAGCACCAACAGCATAATCGCTAGCATCACACATAATTTCAAAGGGTAAATTCCAATTACGTGGTTGAACAATAGGTGCAGAGACTAATGCTTTCTTAAGTATTTCAAATGCTTCTACACAATCATCATCAAAGACAAATGGTATATCTTTTTGTAATAAATTAGTCAGAGGCCGAGAAATTTTTGAGAAGTCCTTAACGAACCTCCTATAAAATCCGGCGTGACCAAGGAAACTTCTTATCCCTTTGATGTCCTTGGGACATGGCATCTTTTCAATAGCATCAACCTTGGCTTTATCAACTTCAATACCTCTTTCAGAAACTTTATGCCCCAAGACAATACCCTCATTAACCATAAAGTGGCACTTTTCCCAGTTCAAGACAAGATAAGTTTCTTCACATCTCTGCAAAACTCGATCAAGATTGCTCAAGCAATCATCAAAAGAAGATCCATAGACAGAAAAGTCGTCCATGAAAACCTCACAAATCTTTTCACAACAGTCAGAGAATATAGCCATCATGCATCTTTGAAAGGTAGTAGGTGCATTACATAAACCAAAAGGCATACGTCTATAAGCAAAAGTACCAAAAGGGCATGTAAAAGTAGTCTTTGATTGATCTTTAGCCGACACAGGTATTTGAGAGAAACCAGAATAACCATCTAGAAAGCAGTAATGTGTATGTTTGCATAATCTTTCTAGCATTTGATCGATAAAAGGTAAGGGGTAATGATCTTTTTAGTAGCCTTATTTAATTTGCGGAAATCAATTACCATCCTATAATCTGTAATAATTCTTTGTGGAATCAATTCATCTTTATCATTAGGAACAACAGTAATACCTCCCTTCTTAGGGACACAATGAATAGGACTTACCCACTGACTATCAGCAACGGGATAAATTAGACCTGCCTCCATAAGCTTTAGTATTTCTTTTCTTACCACTTCTTTGATTTTAGGATTCAGACGTCGTTGGGGATCACGAACTGGTTTGGCATCTGCTTCCAAATTTATTTTATGTTGACATAGAGTGGGACTAATGCCCTTAAGATCATCAAGAGTATATCCAATAGCAGCACGGTGCTTCTTCAGAGTTTTCAATAATCTTTCTTCTTCATGCTCTGAAAGGTTAGCACTAATAATAACAGGATATATCTTCTTTTCATCAAGATAAGCATATTTAAGACTATCAGGCAACGGTTTAAGCTCAAACACGGGATCACCCTTAGGTGGAGGGGGATCCCCTAAGATTTCAACAGGCGTGTTTCAGCATAGGTTCCTGTTTAAAGAATACTTCATCTATTTCCCTTCTTTCATTCATAAACATATCATTCTCATGGTCTAGCAAATATTGTTCTAAGGATCACTAGCCAATTCTTCTTCATGGTGTTGTTTACTAAATTTAGAATAATTAAACTCATGAGTCATATAATCCAAGCCAACAGTAACAACATCCCTAGTGCAATCTATCTTAGCATTAACAGTGTTTAAGAAGGGTCTACCCAATATAATGGCACAAAAGTTATCTTGTGGGGAACCAAGAACAAGAAAATCAGCAGGATATTTAGTTTTCCCACACAAGACTTCAACATCTATCACAATTCCCATTGGTGAAATAGTATCTCTATTAGCAAGTTTAATTGTGACATCAATATCTTCTAACTCAATAGGTGCAATGTCATGCATAATTTCGTTGTATAAGTCAATAGGTATTGCACTAGCACTAGCACCCATATCACATAAGCCATTATAACAATGATCTCCTATTTTAACAGAAATAACAGGCATACCTACCACAGGTCTAGGTTTATCTGTATCACGGGGTTTAGCAATTCTAGCAGTTTCATCACAGAAGTAAATAACATGCCCATCTATATTATCAAACAAGACATCTTTAACAATAGCAATATTAGGTTCAACTTTAACTTGCTCAGGAGGTGTATATGTTTTAATATTGCTTTTATGAACCACAATTGAAGCTTTAGCATGATCCTTTATCCTAACAGGGAAAGGTGGTTTCTCAACATAAGAAGTAGGAACAATAGGATCATTATAAGTGATAGTATTTTCTTCAACTTTAATAGTTGCAGCTACTTTTACTTCTATGGGAGGATGATGTTTAAACCACTTCTCCTTAGGGATACCAACATAAGTAGCAAAATATTCACAGAAAGAAGCTACTTTCTCAGAATCAAGTCCATATTTAGTGCTAAACTTACGGAAAATATCGGTATCCATAAAAGATTTAACACAATCAAACTTAGGTGTCATACCTAACTCCTTACCATTGTCGAGGTCCCAATCTTCAGAGTTGCGTTTAATTCTATCCAATAAATCCCATCTAAATCCAATAGTCTTCATCATAAAAGAGCCAGCACAAGAAGTATCGAGCATGGTGCGATTATTTTCAGAAAGCCGAGCATAAAATTTTAGAAGAATTGTTTCTCTTGGAAGCTCATGATTGGGGCATGAATATAACATTGATTTAAGCCTCCCCCAAGCTTGAGCGATGCTTTCTCCTTCGTGAAGCCAAAAATTATATATATAATTGTGATCACGGTGAACAAGATGCATAGGGTAATACTTTTGATGAAATTCCAATTTCAATCTTCTATAGTTCCATGATCTCGTATCATCACATAGCCTATACCATACCAATGCGTCTCCCTTCAAAGATAAAGGGAAGACCTTATTCTTAGCAACATCATCGGGTATACCTGCAAGCTTAAATAATCCACAAACTTCATCCACATATATTAGGTGTTCATCAAGATGTTTTGTTCCATCTCCTGTAAAAAAATTAGCCAGCAGTTTTTCTATCATACCCGAAGGATACTCATAAGGAATTTCATTTTCATACTCATTTTCAATAGGTTCAGTAGGTTGAGGAGCAACTCTTTGCTCTACTGGTCGGGGTGAAGATACCCCGAACAAGCCCCTCAGAGGATTACTTTCCATAGTAACAAGTGACAGTAAATTTCAGCACACTATATAAATTTTTCCTTACCAAATTCCACCTACCAAAGGCGCTTCACTCCCCGTCAACGACGCCAGAAAAGAGTCTTGATGACCCACAAGTATAGGGGATCTATCGTAGTCCTTTTGATAAGTAAGAGTGTCGAACCCAACGAGGAGCATTAGGAAATGATAAACGGTTTTCAGCAAGGTATTCTCTGCAAGTACTGAAATAAGTGGTAACAGATAGTTTTGTGATAAGATAATTTGTAACGAGCAACAAATAACAAAAGTAAATAAAGTGCAGCAAGGTGGCCCAATCCTTTTTGTAGCAAAGGACAAGCCTAGAAAAACTCTTATATAAGGAAAAGCGCTCCCGAGGACACATGGGAATATCGTCAAGCTAGTTTTCATCACGTTCATATGATTCGCGTTCGGTACTTTGATAATTTGACATGTGGGTGGACCAGTGCTTGGGTGCTGTTCTTACTTGGACAAGCATCCCACTTATGATTAACCTCTGTTGCAAGCATCCTCAACTACAACAAAAGTATTAAGGTAAACCTAACCATAGCAAGAAACATATGGATCCAAATCAGCCCCTTACGAAGCAACTCATAAACTAGGGTTTAAGCATCTGTCACTCTAGCAACCCATCATCTACTTATTACTTCCCAATGCCTTCCTCTATGCCCAAATAATGGTGAAGTGTTATGTAGTCGACGTTCACATAACACCACTAGAGGCTAGACAACATACATCTCGTCAAAATATCAAACGAATATCAAATCCACATGACTACTAATAGCAAGACTTCTCCCTTGTCCTCAGGAACAAACGTAACTACTCACAATGCATAAAAGTGTTCATAATTAGAGGGGTATTAATATGCATAAAGGATCTGAACATATGATCTTCCACCAATTAAACCAACTAGCATCAACTACAAGGAGTAATGAACAATACTTGCAACCTACTAGCACCAATCCCGGACTTGGAGACAAGAATTGGATATAAGAGATGAACTAGGGTTTTGAGATGAGATGGTGCTGATGAAGATGTTTATGGAGATTGCCCTCTCCCGATGAGAGGAGCATTGGTGATGACGATGGCATTGATTTCCCCCTCTAGGAGGGAAGTTTCCCCGACAGAACAGCTCTGCCGGAGCTCTAGATTGGATCCGCCAAGGTTCTGCCTCGTGGCGGCGGAGTTTCGTCCCGAAAGGTTGCTTCCTATTTTTTTCTCGACGAAAGACTTCATATAGGAGAAGATGGTCATCAGAGAGCCACCAGGGGGCCCACGAGGTAGGGGGCGCGCCCTAGGGGGCGCCCCCCACCCTCGTGAGCAGGGTGTGGCCCCCCTGGTCTTCATCTTTGGCGAGGATTTTTCATTATTTATTATAAGGTATTCCGTGGAGTTTCAGGACTTTTGGAGTTGCGTAGAATAGGTCTCTAATATTTGCTTCTTTTCCAGCCCAGAATTCCAGCTGCCGGCATTCTCCCTCCTTATGTAAACCTTATAAAATAAGAGAGAATAGCCATAAGTATTGTGACATAATGTGAAATAACATCCCATAATGCAATAAATATCAATATAAAAACATGATGCAAAATGGACGTATCAGAAGTCGATAGCAGAAGGGTGGTGCTCCCGACGCCGCTGCATCCAGCAGCTCGGCAACACGCTCCAGCTATGTGTCTCGACCGCTTTCCATCAGCCTGCACCACAGCAGCTCCCTTACCACAGTGAGCACTGCCCGCATGTTTCTTGCTCCCGCCGTGAGTGCGGCGCCGTTGCTGCGGCATGGCTCGCCGCTCTTGCGGCGGCCCGTACCTGCCGTGGGATGAGGGTGGATGACTGAAAGCACAAGTGCTCCCTAGGTGGTTTTGATAATTGATGAGAACATATCTCTTGTTGGACTAACATTTCTATCTAGCATGTTTCACATAAGTTCAACAATGGAGTGGCATGGACTAAAGGTTGTGGGAACTCCTTCAAGATGCTAAGGACAAAGGATTGGCTAAAGCTTCAAGCTCAAGACTCTTCATTTACATTTTAGTGATCCAAGATCACATTGAGTCCATAGGAAAAGCCAATACTATCAAGGAGGGATGAGGTGTTGCTTAATGAGCCTCTTGCTTCATGTGCTTAATGATATGCTCCAAAATCCTCAGCTACTTTCCCACTTTCACATATGACCTAAACCCAAAGCCAAACTCGGACCTACCAATTATTCCTATCCGGCGTCACCGAGTTTCACCTGTCATAGCCATTGCCAGAAACCCTAATCAGTTCAGACTTACCGATGGGATCTCGGTCTCACCGAGATGGGCTTGCAAACTCTTTGTTACCTATTGCAATATTTTCGGTCCCACCAAGATATGCAATCGGCCCCACCGAGTTTGCTTGGCCAACTCTCTGTTTCACTTATTACCCAAATCGGTCCCACCGAGTTTGAGTAATCGGTCAAACCGAGTTTTGGATTTACCCTAACCCTAGCACATCGGTCCCACCGAGTTGATCCAGTCGGTCCCACCGAAAATCTCTAACAGTCACTAGGTTTCCTATTTCGGTCTGACCGAGTTTGTTGATTCGGTCCCACCGAGATTGGTAAATCGTGTGTAACGGTTGGATTTTGTGTGGAGGCTATATATACCCCTCCACCTCCTCTTCATTCATGGAGAGAGCCATCAGAACACATACACAATTCCAACTCATATGTTCTGAGAGAGAACCACCTACTCATGTGTTGAGACCAAGATATTCCATTCCTACCATATGAATCTTGATCTCTAGCCTTCCTCAAGTTGCTTTCCACTCAAATCTTCTTTCCACAAAATCCAAATCCTATGAGAGAGAGTTGAGTGTTGGGGAGACTATCATTTGAAGCACAAGAGCAAGGAGTTCATCATCTACACACCATTTGTTACTTCTTGGAGAGTGGTGTCTCCTAGATTGGCTAGGTGTTACTTGGGAGCCTCCGACAAGATTGTGGAGTTGAACCAAGGAGTTTGTAAGGGCAAGGAGATCGCCTACTTCGTGAAGATCTACCGCTAGTGAGGCAAGTCCTTCGTGGGCGATGGCCATGGTGGGATAGACAAGGTTGCTTCTTCGTGGACCCTTCGTGGGTGGTTGCTTCTTCGTGGACCCTTCGTGGGTGGAGCCCTCCGTGGACTCGTGCAACCATTACCCTTCGTGGGTGGAGCCCTCCGTGGACTCGCGCAACCTTTACCCTTCGTGGGTTGAAGTCTCCATCAACGTGGATGTAGGATAGCACCACCTATCCGAACCACGGGAAAAACATCCGTGTCTCCAATTGCGTTTGAATTCTCCAAACCCTTCCCCTTACATTCTTGCAAGTTGCATGCTTTACATTCCGCTGCTCATATACTCTTTGCATGATTGCTTGATATGTATTGTGTATGTTGAAATTGTGCCTAAAACTCCACTCAAACCAAAAAGGCCTAAAAATTGCAACTTTAGCACTAAGTGTCTAATCACCCCCCCTCTAGACACATCTACTTCTAGATCCTACAAGTGGTATTAGAGCTTTGGTCACCATTGCCTTGGTTTAATCACCATTGGAGGAAGATGGATGTGTCTACCTTAGGGAGTCTTAGACATAGAGTGCCTATTCTTGATGGAGAGTATTTTCATGAGTGGAAAAATGAGATACTTGTAATTTTCAATCAATATAATTTGAACAAGTATATTGCTAGCCCTTGTGCACCTCATATTGATCCTTTGCATCCTACCCTAGATGAAGATATTAACATGATTCGCAATCTTAGAACTATTGAGCTCATCATTAGAGGATGGCCCAAAAATTTGATTGCTAGTTTGCCTACTCTTAATTGTGCCTATACTATATGGAAATTTCTTGAGGAACGATTTCCCGATCATTCCTTGAAAACTTTGGATGAAATTCTCCATAAATCTATTGCCTTGAGTAAGATGAACTCTAGTGATCCTAGTTTTGGTAATTGTCTATTTGAACTTACCAATCTTAAGCATGCTAAAGGAGATGTTGGAATCATTAGTGATATCGTATTCGAAGCTATAAGAATTCATAAAAGTGACCACTTTGATGATCATTTATCTAATGAATTACCCTCTCTAGGAAATGATGATTCACAAGATCATGATGAACATGGATACTATGCTGATGATGATGATAGTGACTTCTATCTTGATGATGCAATGAGACATTTTGGTCTTATGGCAAATCTTCGGGGATATGAATCAGGAGGAAAGGAATGGGTTCTTGATAGTGGATGTACTGATCATATGACCGGAGATGAAGAGATGTTTCGTGAGCTTGCTGAAAATGATGGCCCTCGAAAATATGTCACCTTTGGTGATAATTCAAGGGGTAAAGTGGTTGGCCTTGGTAAGGTGGCCATCTCACATGATAGTTCCATTCAAAATATCATGCTCGTTGAATATCTTGGCTACAACTTACTTTCAGTATCTAGACTTGCCGATTTCGGTTTGAATGTCCTATTTACTGAGGTAGAGTGCCAAGTATTTCGTCGAGACAATCATAAAATGGTCTTTACCGGTATGCGTAGAGGTGATCTTTACATTGTCGATTTCTCTAAAAAGGCACAACCTAAAACTTGCTTTATTGCTAAATCCTCAAAAGGTTGGTTGTGGCATAGACGACTAGGTCACGTTGGCATGAGAAACCTTGACAAGCTTATTAAAGGAAATCATATCCTTGGAGTTAACGATGTCATATTTAATAAGGATAGACTTTGCAGTGCTTGTCAAGCTGGTAAACAGGTTGGAGGAAGACATCCCGTGAAGAACATCATGACCACAAGGAGGCCACTCGAGCTACTTCATATGGATCTTTTTGGTCCCAACGCCTACAAGAGTCTCGGTGGAAATTCTTTTGGTCTAGTTATAGTTGATGATTTTTCAAGATTTACGTGGGTGTTCTTTCTTAATGACAAGTCGCGGGTCCAGAAGATCTTCAGAAACTTCGCTAGGAAGGCCCAAAATCAGTTTAACGTGAAGATCAAGAAGGTTCGGAGTGACAACGGAACGGAGTTCAAGAACGCAAATGTGGACACCTTTCTTGACGAAGAAGGGATTTCACACGAGTTCTCGGCTACGTACACACCTCAACAAAATGGAGTTGTTGAGAGGAAGAACCGGACGCTCATCGAAATGGCAAGAACGATGCTTGATGAATACAAGACGCCGAAGCACTTTTGGGCAGAAGCGGTTGAGACAGCTTGTCACGCAACAAATCGCTTGTATCTTCACAAGCTACTCGACAAGACGGCATACGAGCTCCTCACCGGTAACAAACCCCAAGTTGGATACTTTCGAGTATTCGGCTCAAAGTGCTACATTCTTGATAAGCATCGTCATTCAAAGTTTGCTCCTAAATCTCATGAAGGTTTCCTACTTGGTTATGGCTCAAACTCTCACACTTATCATGTCTACAACAATTTCACCCGAAAGGTTGAAGAGACGGTAGATGTGAAGTTTGATGAATCTAATGGCTCGCAAGTAGAGCAATTGCCAATTGATGTAGGAGACAAAGACCCTTCAGAAGCAATCCAAGACTTGTCCATTGGCAAAATTCGTCCAACGGAGGTGAAGGAGAGTACTTCATCCATCCAAGTGGAAGCTTCTACTTCACGACAAAGTGAACCAAGAATTGACATGGAAGCATCCACAAGTGGGACACACCAAGATGAAGAAAACAAGGAAATGCATCAAGACGAACATCAACAACCTCTTTCTCCACCACGACAAGAGAACGACGACGTCAACAATGAAGAAGGCCAAGAAGAAGAACAAGATGAAGAAGATGTTCAACGAAGACCCAAGCAAAAGCTCTCACGAGTTTGAGCAAGAATTGCCAAAGATCATCCCGTCGAGCAAATCCTCAATGATATACAAACCGGGAGAATCACTCACTCAAAAACTCATTTAGCTAACTTTTGTGAAAACTATTCATTCATCTCTAGCATTGAACCTATGAAGGTTGAAGAAGCATGGGAAGATCCGGATTGGATAAACGCTATGCATGAAGAGCTACACAATTTTGAGAGAAACCAAGTTTGGACATTGGTTGAGAAGCCCGACAACAACCACAACATCATTGGTACCAAATTGGTGTTTCGCAACAAGCAAGATGAAGATGGACAAGTGGTTCGCAACAAAGCACGTCTCGTCGCCCAAGGGTACACACAAGTCGAAGGTATGGACTATGGTGAGACATATGCTCCGGTTGCTAGACTTGAGTCCATTCGCATCTTACTTGCCTATGCTAATCACCATAATATAACCTTGTACCAAATGGACATTAAAAGTGCTTTTCTAAATGGTGAAATAGAGGAGGAAGTTTATGTCAAACAACCTCCCGGCTTTATCAATCCTAAGAAACCAAATCATGTTTACAAACTTCACAAAGCTCTTTATGGTCTTAAACAAGCTCCTAGAGCATGGTATAAATGCTTGACCAAGTTCCTTATTACAAGTGGTTTTGAAATTGGTAAAATTGATTCTACTCTTTTTACTAAAAGGGTTAATGGAGAACTATTTGTATGCCAAATTTATGTCGATGATATCATATTTGGTTCAACTAACCCTCTCTTTAGTGAAAAGTTTGGAAAGCTAATGTCAGAGAAGTTTGGGATGTCTATGATGAGTGAACTCAAATTCTTTCTCGGTTTGCAAATCAAGCAAACTAAGGAAGGTACATTTGTCTCTCAAACGAAGTACACCAAGGACTTATTCAAGAAGTTCAATATGCAAGAATGCAAAGGTATGTCTACACCCATGCCTACTAGTGGACATAATGATTTGACCAAAGATGGTGAACCGGTTGATCAAAAGGTTTATCGCTCTATGATTGGTTCATTGTTATACCTATGTGCTTCACATCCCGATATTATGCTAAGTGTGTGCATGTGTGCATGATATGAAGCTGCTCCTAAAGAATGTCATCTTAAGGCTGTGAAAAGGATAGTGAGATATTTAATCCATACACCAAATTTTGGCATTTGGTATCCTAAGAGGTCTTCTTTTGATCTTGTTGGCTATTCCGACTCGGATTATGCCGGAGACAAGGTTGATAGAAAGTCCACTTAGGGTACTTTTCAATTTCTTGGTAGATCTCTTGTGTCTTGGTCTTCCAAGAAACAAAACTCGGTATCCTTATCCACCGCCGAAGCGGAATACATTGCCGCTGGTTCATGTTGTGCTCAATTACTTTGGATGACCCAAACTCTTAAAGATTATGGGATTTATGTGAAACATGTTCCACTGCTTTGTGACAATGGAAGTGCTATCAAAATTGGTCATAATCCTGTACAACATTCTCGAACTAAGCATATTGAAGTTCGTCATCATTTCATTCGAGATCATGTTGCTAAGGGTGACATTGATCTTAAGCATGTTCGCACCGATAAGCAATTAGCGGATATATTTACTAAACCTCTTGATGAGAAAGTGTTTTGCAGGTTGAGAGGAGAATTGAACATCATTAATGCTTCGAACTTGGAGTAGAAACTCCATTGGATACAAGCAAGACATGAGCTTATGACTAATCCATGATATATCTCTTATGATAACTATCTTATGTCTTGGATATATTTGCACCTTGCATGTTGTCTAACCCATGTAGGTGCTTGGTTGAATCTAATTCCATGAGATTGTGACTCACTCACATCTTGAGCAATCTCTACATCACCAAGACTCTACACAATGGTGGTTGAAGACAAGGAAGCACAAAACCATTCAAACATATCCTTTGACAAATTCTATGTTGAGCTTCATGATTGTCATTTTTGGATACACAAGTGCTCTTCCTTGCAAGAACTAACCCATGTAGGTAGATGAACTCAAACTCCAAGTGGTACTCTCAACTCTTGATGAGCTACATCAACCTTGAGCACCCACACAAGTTCAACTACATGAGCAAGAACCACACCACCACCCAAGGTATGTTATTCCATCTTAGAGAAGTTTTACTCCAAGACATGAGTCAAAGCAACTCAACAAGATGTGAATACATCAAGATGCTTAAACGAAAAATGGTAACCCCATTTTGAGCTTAAACGATGAGTATGACCTATGATCAAGTGTTCTCACTTGACTCCTAAGTCAATATACTCTAACATAGGTGACTATGTCACCGCCCAACTCTAGATGAAGTTCTCTTGTGTTCTTTTTGTGTGTATCTCATGCATGTTTAGTTTCTTTCTTTTAAAAAAAAACAAAAAAACTCCATCTAGATTTTTTAGTCTCTTTTCTTTCTGTTTATGTTCTGCATTTTCTGCATTTAATTCCTTGCAAATCCTTCAGGTAATTCATTGCAAATCTTTGTGAGATCCTACATGTCTAGTGAGCTGAGGTGACAAGTGTTTTTCTCTGTGTGAACTCGGTTTCAGCGACTTGTAATTTTCGGTCCAACCGAATCTTTTCGGTGCCACCGAAACATACCACTCGGTGCCACCGACTTCGCAACAGGAAAAACAGTTTGCCACTTGTTCTATATTTCTTCTGATCCAGCTCTACTCAATGAATCTTGTCCTCTACAAGCATCACAGTTTTATCCATTGCTTTGTGCTGAGTCTCAAGGACCAAACCTATACGACGGATTCCAGAAAGCCCTTCTTGGAAATTGATGTCAAAGGGGGAGAGAGAGATCACATCAAAGCTTGTAGGAGAGAGAGATCACATCAAGGGAGAGAAAAAGTCTCAAGGACCAAACCTACAAGAGAGAAAGTATTAAGGGGGAGAGAGAGACTTCCAGGGGGAGAGAATACTCAAGGATCCCAGATGTCCCAGATGCTTGATGTTCAAGAGGAGAGATGTCACATGTCTTTTTAGGGGGAAAGACATGTTCATTTGTATCTTTCAGCTCTGATTTGCTGTTCCTTATCTTCTCTCAATATCCCATGTAAGATTCTGGGTGAGCAAGACACCTAAGGGAAAGAAATCATTCAAATTCATTGCATATCTTTATTCTTGGGGACATGTTGAATCCAATGTGGTACCTCACTCTCTACATGTCATCCCAGTCTTGGTATTCTTGTGGTTTCTTTTGTTTGCTCTGGCTAGTGGATGTACCTGTGTTATCTAACTTTGTTTGTGCAGGTTCATTCCATCCTAAGCCAACTCAAGACCACAAGGTAAGTATATGCATCAAAATCATGAGTATGCAGAGTTCTTGCTTATGTACATACTGTTTGCAAGAAGGACTCATGAGCATGAAGGTATTTTCCTTGATAATATTTTGCTCTGATGCATATGGCCAAGATACATGTAACACATTGCCTACTCTGTCATGGTTATGCTCTCACATGCCTCTATATTTCATATTTACATGAGTGCATACATGTAGGGGGAGCCTATGCTTGTTACATGTCCTTCCAAAGCTTTACTTGCTGTTCTTTATATCTTTATCTAAAGCTTTGATGTATGTTGCCATCAATTACCAAAAAGGGGGAGATTGAAAGCACAAGTGCTCCCTAGGTGGTTTTGATAATTGATGACAACATATCTCTTGTTGGACTAACATTTCTATCTAGCATGTTTCAGATAAGTTCAACAATGGAGTGGCATGGACTAAAGGTTGTGGGAACTCCTTCAAGATGCTAAGGACAAAGGATTGGCTAAAGCTTCAAGCTCAAGACTCTTCATTTTACATTTTAGTGATCCAAGATCACATTGAGTCCATAGGAAAAGCCAATACTATCAAGGAGGGATGAGGTGTTGCTTAATGAGCCTCTTGCTTCATGTGCTTAATGATATGCTCCAAAATCCTCAGCTACTTTCCCACTTCCACATATGACCTAAACCCAAAGCCAAACTCGGACCTACCGATTATTCCTATCCGGCGCCACCGAGTTTCACCTGTCATAGCCACTACCAGAAACCCTAATCAGTTCGGTCTTACCGATGGGATCTCGGTCTCACCGAGATGGGCTTGCAAACTCTCTGTTACCTATTGCAATATTTTCGGTCCCACCGAGATATGCAATCGGCCCCACCGAGTTTGCTTGGGCAACTCTCTATTTCACATATTACCCAAATCGGTCCCACTGAGTTTGAGTAATCGGTCAAACCGAGTTTTGGATTTACCCTAACCCTAGCACATCGGTCCCACCGAGTTGATCCAGTCGGTCCCACCAAAAATCTCTAACGGTCACTAGGTTTCCTATTTCGGTCTAACCGAGTTTGTTGATTCGGTCCCACCGAGATTGGTAAATCGTGTGTAACGGTTGGATTTTGTGTGGAGGCTTATATATACCCCTCCACCTCCTCTTCATTCATGGAGAGAGCCATCTGAACACATACACAATTCCAACTCATATGTTCTGAGAGAGAACCACCTACTCATGTGTTGAGACCAAGATATTCCATTCCTACCATATGAATCTTGATCTCTAGCCTTCCCCAAGTTGCTTTCCACTCAAATCTTCTTTCCACAAAATCCAAATCCTATGAGAGAGAGTTGAGTGTTGGGGAGACTATCATTTGAAGCACAAGAGCAAGGAGTTCATCATCTACACACCATTTGTTACTTCTTGGAGAGTGGTGTCTCCTAGATTGGCTAGGTGTTACTTGGGAGCCTCCGACAAGATTGTGGAGTTGAACCAAGGAGTTTTTAAGGGCAAGGAGATCGCCTACTTCGTGAAGATCTACCGCTAGTGAGGCAAGTCCTTCGTGGGCGATGGCCATGGTGGGATAGACAAGGTTGCTTCTTCGTGGACCCTTCGTGGGTGGTTGCTTCTTCATGGACCCTTCGTGGGTGGAGCCCTCCGTGGACTCGCGCAACCATTACCCTTCGTGGGTGGAGCCCTCCGTGGACTCGCGCAACCGTTACCCTTCGTGGGTTGAAGTCTCCATCAACGTGGATGTAGGATAGCACCACCTATCCGAACCATGGGAAAAACATCTGTGTCTCCAATTGCGTTTGAATTCTCCAAACCCTTCCCCTTACATTCTTGCAAGTTGCATGCTTTACATTCCGCTGCTCATATACTCTTTGCATGCTTGCTTGATATGTATTGTGTATGTTGAAATTGTGCCTAAAACTCCACTCAAACCAAAAAGGCCTAAAAATTGCAACTTTAGCACTAAGTGTCTAATCACCCCCCCTCTAGACACATCTACTTCTAGATCCTACAACGATGCCTGGCCATGCTGCCCACGCCCGGTGGAGTTTGGCGGTGCCCGTGCCGCATGGAGTGCGGGGTCGAGACCTTCATGGGCAGGCGGCGCTGCCCGGGCTGGCCGGGCTGCCCAGCGGTCGGAGCCGGCCCTTGAGTTGCCGGACATCGTGGTGGAGGAGCGTCGACGAGCTTGCCGGTGGAGGAGGAGCTCCAGCGCACCCCTACCTGGCGCGCCAAATGTCGGATGTGGGGTTCCGACAAACCCTTAAGGTTCGAACACTCGGGTGTGCGCGAAGTCTTTCCTTCCCACCGATCTACGCCCTTGCTCTCTAAGAACTCGCGGACGAACTCGACGAACTCGCAACATAGAAAACACGAGGTTTATACTGGTTCGGCCACCGTTGTGGTGTAATACCCTACTCCAGTGTGGTGGTGGTGGATTGCCTCTAGGGCAGATGATGAACAGTACAAGGGAAGAACAACCTCCTGAGGTTGAGGTGTTCTTGTGAGTAGGCTCTCGATCGGGTTGGACCAAGCTAAGATGAGATGCCTCTACTATGGTGGCTAGCTGTACTTATATAGGCCCTGGTCCTCTTCCCAAATATCAAGCGGGAAGGGAGCCAACAATGGCGGGCCAATTTGAAGGGGGACAACTAGTACACGCTATCCTGAAAAAAGTGGTCTTCGCGTGCGAAAAGCCCTGGCGGTGACGCCGTCTTGGGCTCCACGATGACCTCCGTCTTGCCGTCCTCCTGGTCTTGGTCTTGTTGCACCAATATAGAAACACTTTCCTGATGCCTCGGTACTCTTTGCCTGCGTTGGCCTCCTTAGCACCAAAGAGGAATCAAGGACGCTGCGCGCTGGCGCCCGCCTGGTGTCGTGCGTCATGGCTCATGTCACGAGGGCCTCGTGAGGTTTGCCCCGCCTTGATATCTCCACTCCTCGTGAGCCTGCCTAGCTAGGCCACTCCAGAGGAGGCCTTGCATCGTCTGCCTCGCGAGGGTCTTGACCTTGTTGATGAAGATGGGCCGTATGGCCTGCTAGCTTGGTCACGTTGTGGGCCGCAGGCAGGCAAGTCTGGGGACCCCTGTTTCCAGAACGCCGACAGAGGCCTGCGAGGCAACAGAGCAAGTTGACGGGGCAGTGGCTTGAAGCTTGGTAGCCCGCGGGTGGAGGCCGCAGCGGCCACTTACAACGGCGACTCAGAGGCATTTCTACAAACCTTACAGTTTCAGCTTCGTACACATTTTTTAGAGAAGGGATTAATCCCAAGAGCAGTTCTGCTCTTGGTCGGCCGCCATATAAACTTTGTTGATTCTTGGCAGAGGCAGGGGTGCCAATGGCTTCTACCAACCCTGTGGAATTGAGCGGCTAGGTAAGACGATGGCGATTTGAAGACCGGGGCCAAGGGGGCGGCTCAACACATAGCCATTGAAACGAGGCCGGCAACTCAAGCGACGATGGCTTGATGTACTGGCGTGCAGTGGTCTGAGGCGGACGGCGTCTCTCTGGTGAGGTGTAGGGGCGGACTGACGAGGCGGTGGTGGTTCGCGAGGAGAGGCAGAAGGCTGGCGGCGGCTCGGCCATGGCCTAGGAGGAACGGGACTGAGGCGACGGAGGCCGGGGTGGCTTGATTGTGACGGGCCACAGCACAGGAGGCAGAGATCTGGGTCAACGTCTACAGCCAGCTCCAAGGCGGGGCGGTTCAATGCGTTCCAACATCAAGGCAGTAAACCGTCCAGGCGAAATACAACGTCTCGAGTCAGCTCGGATCCGGGTTGTGGCTGCGTCCGTTTCCGATCATGCCTCCAGTCCAATCCTGGATTCTGCTCGTCAAACATTATCCAATGTACCATCTTGTTTGGTTTGTACGCAAGATGGTTCCTTGGATTTGACCCAGTCTGCACGTCCCAAAGTATGGATGATTCCCTCGAGACTTGGGGGCACGCGCGGTTGCAGTGAGGTCTGCCCTCGACCCGAAATACAAGACGCCTTCGGTGGATTTCTGCAGCAACGCGTGGCGGAGGCAAGCTGCCGGCGAAAACGAGCCAGCGACGGCAACTTAGGGGAAGCAAATTTTAATGGCGACTTCAGGGGAGACGGTTCGATGAAACGTGGTTGGAGAGGGCGGGGCTGGCGATTTGATAGCTCGAACCATGGTCCCAGTCTTTCTCCGGGTCAAGATTCATTTGACCATAGTCTTCACATGGAAAAAATGATAACACGCCCGTGACTGCTTCCTCGGCGACTTGTGGTGGCTCTGTTGATCTCGGCGACTTGTGGCTACGAACAGATCATAACCCAAATTTTCTCTTGAACCCCGGATGAGTCTCAAATATGACTGTGTTTCTTCAAAATAATGTAATCCTTACGCAATGATTTTTCTTTCTCCGAAAAAACTACAAGCTTCTCGATCCCTAGAGAGATCCCTCCAAGACCTCAACACCATCGTGCGCAGGCCCCACGTTGGGCGCCAACTGTCGTGGAATTGCCACGACAGATGTCCTAGTGTGAGGACTTAGTCATGACGCCAATGCATCTATATGGTAGCTTGAGAGGGGTTGAGCAGAATCAAGAGACGCAACACAAGACAAGGGTTTAGACAGCTTCGAGCCCTGGGAAACATCATCCGGTAACAACCCTACATGTTGTTTGTGGCTAGGTCTCATTATCATCACGAGGGAGTCGCCGTAAACTGGCTCTCCTAGTTATGTCTGGCCTTAAGATTACTCCCCTCCCCCCTTGGGGTGCCTTGCCCCTCCTTATATAAGTTGAATGGACGGGTTACATGTAGAGTCCATCTCGGACTAAGATTTAAACTATTATGACTTCTCTTCATGGGCTTCTTAACGTCTCGGGCTTATTAACCCCAGGCGACACTGTCTGCTGGGTTATGACTGTCTGCCGGTTTACCATCTGACTTACCATCTGGCTTATCATCTGCCGGCTTATGATCCGACTAAACTACTGCCGGGTTACCATCTGACTTATCATCTGGCTTATCATCTGCCTGGTAACCATCTAACTCAACATCTGTCGGCTTATGATCTGACTTAACATCTGCCGACTTAACATCTGACTTAACATCTGCCGACTTAACATCTACCGAATTAACATCTGTCGGGTCACTAATGAAACACCTAGTCTCAGCCGGGTCATATCTCTGGCCGGGTCGTACCGCGGGGTATATCCCTGACAGGGTCTAGATTGGTTTTCGATGGCTACAGAGCCTTGCGGCGGCGAAACTTCTGATCTAGGTTAACCCCGAGGGTTTCTAGAATTTTTGGGAATTTGTAGGGTAATAGGGGGTGCGGGAGGCCACCGAGGTGGGCATAACCCACATGGGCACGCCTGGGCCCCCAGGCACACCCTGGTGGGTTGGGCCCCCCTCGAGGCACCCCCCAGGTGCTTCTCTGGCCCATCCTGGGTGTTCTGGTCCATAAAAATCCACAAAAAGTTTCGCGGTGTTTGGACTCTGTTTGATGTTGACTTCCTGCGATGTAAAAAATTAGCAAAAAAACAACAACTGGCACTGGGCACTGGTTAATAGGTTAGTCCCAAAAAATGATATAAAGTTGATATAAAATGATTGTAGAACATCCAAGAATGATAATAAAACAACATGAATATTTCATAAATTATAGGTACGTTGGAGACGTATCAGCGTGGTACGTCAAGGCGACGCAGATCTGATCGTTTCGCGGTGGCGTGGCGAGGTTTGGCCACGACGACTGGTTGCGGCGGAGGCGCTACTAGACGGAGACGGCTCGAGCCCACATGGATCTCGGACCTCTGCCTCTTTCCTTTCTCTGTTGGTGCGCCGTCGGCTGCGGGGATGGCCTCCTCACGTGGTGCTCCTCTGCGCACGCACCTGTGGACAACTCCTTCATCCCAGCCCAGTGGTGGGCTGGTCGGGTCCTGCCAGATCCGGCCACGAAGTGTTGCCACTGATCTAAGGGCTTGGGTCCATGGTTTTAGATCATGGTGACTGGAGCAACGCGGGGTCGTCCAACGGCGTAAAGGCGGTCCCTTTCATCTTGTTTCTTCGGTGGGCGTTGACCAATAGATCGACGGGGCTTGGAGAGGCGGCGTTATCTGGGATGCAAGGGCAGTGGTGTAACGCCCTCGATGCGGCTATATCTCCCATGTGTCGAAGCACGACTTAGAGGCATAACCGCATTTAAAGCAATGTCGCAAGTGAGGTAATCTTCACACAACCCATGTAATACATAAGGGAAATAGATACATAGTTGGCTTACAATTGCCACTTCACACAATTACAGGAATAAAACATTACATCATCCAAATACAGACAAGGTCCGACTATGGAACCAAAATAAAAGAAGACTACCCCAAATGCTACAAAGATCCCCGATCGACCCCAACTGGGCTCAACTACTGATCAACTAGAACGAAACAACACAAAGGACAAGATCTTCATCGAGCTCCTCCTTGCGCTTGGTTGCGTCACCTGCTCGGTAACATCGGCACCTGCAAACTGGTTTTGGAAGTATCTGTGAGTCACGGGGACTCAGCAATCTCACACCCTCGCGATCAAGACTATTTAAGCTTATAGGTAAGGTAAAAGGTATGAGGTGGAGCTGCAGCAAGCGACTAGCATATATGGTGGCTAACATACGCAAATGAAAGTGAGAAGAGAAGGCAAAGCACGGTCGAGAATCTATGATCAAGAAGTGATCCTAGAACAACCTACGTCAAGCATAACTCCAACACCGTGTTCACTTCCCGGACTACGCCGGAAAGAGACCATCACGGCAACACACGCGGTTGATGTATTTTAATTAAGGTTAACTTCAGGTTTTCTACAACCGGACATTAACAAAATCCCATCTGCCCATAACCGCGGGCACGGCTTTCGAAAGTTCAAAACCCTGCAGGGGTGTCCCAACTTAGCCCATCACAAGCTCTCACGGTCAACGAAGGATATTCCTTCTCCCAAGACATTCCGATTAGACTCGGCATCCAGGTTACAAGACATCTTCGTCAATGGTAAAAATAAGTCCAGCAAAGCCACCCGAATGTGCCGACAAATCCCGATAGGAGCTGCACATATCTCGTTCTCAGGGCACACCGGATTGTCCAAGGTTCCGGTAGGCCAGCCCAGAGTTTCCCCTAGTGGCCACCGGCAGCTGACAGGTTGGACCAACACTCAGAGGAGCACTGGCCCGGGGGTTTAAATAAAGATGACCCTTGAGTCTGCGGAACCCAAGGGAAAGAAAAGGCTAGGTGGCGAATGGTGACCCTTGAGTCTGCAGAACCCAAGGGAAAGAAAAGGCTAGGTGGCGAATGGTTAAACCAATTTTGGGCCTTGCTGGAGGAGTTTTATTCAAGGCGAACTGTCAACGGGTTCCCATTATAACCCAACCGTGTAAGGAACGCAAAATCCGGGAACATAACACCTATATGACGGAAACTAGGGCGGCAAGAGTGGAACAAAACACCAGGCATAAGGCCGAGCCTTCCACCCTTTACCAAGTATATAGATGCATTAATTAAATAAGAGATATTGTGATATCCCAAGAGAATATCCATGTTCCAAACATGGAACAAGCTCCAATCTTCACCTGCAACTAACAACGCTATAAGAGGGGCTGAGCAAAGCGGTAACATAGTCAAACAACGGTTTGCTAGGACAAGGTGGGTTAGAGGCTTGGCTTAACAATATAGGAGGCATGATAAGCAAGTGGTAGGTATCGCAGCATAGGCATAGCAAAAGAGCGAGAAACTAGAAAGCAAAGATAGAAGTGATTTCGAGGGTATGGTCATCTTGCCTGAAATCCCGCAAGGAAGAAGAACGAGTCCATAAAGAAGAAAAACGGACGTAGTCGAACAGGTCCTCACAAACGCGACGTTATCGGAACCATCCCGAAGAAGCAACACCAGAAAGAAGCACACAACATAGTAAACAACCAACACACAAACATGGTATGATATGCGGGATGCGGTATGTGATGCATATGCATGATTTGTAAAGGAATGATTGACCCTGGCCTCAACTTGGAAATCCCGCATAGCAAAAGAGCGAGCAACTAGCAAGCAAAGATAGAAGTGATTTCGAGGGTATGGTCATCTTGCCTGAAATCCCGCAAGGAAGAAGAACGAGTCCATGAAGAAGACAAATGGCCATAGTCGAACGGGTCCTCACAAACGCGACGTCATCGGAACCAACCCGAAGAAGCAACACCGGAAATAAGCACACAACATAGTAAATAACCAACACACGAACATGGTATGATATGCGGGATGCGGTATGTGATGCATATGCATGATTTAGAAAGGAATGATTGACCCTGGCCTCAACTTGGAAATCCAAGAGTGCCACTGGAAAGGTGAGGTGATTTCGGTTGAAATCGATATAAAGATCACCGGAATCGGATGCACGGTTTGGAAATGGCAAGCAAAACAAATATGGCACCGGTCTGCAATAATCAGTAAGTGACCAACTAAATGCATCAAGATAATTATGCTAAAGCACCCAAACATGACAACAAAATACATGGCAGGGATACACTCATGATACTTGACAAAATATGAACACTGAGCTACGGCTAATTCATCCATTAACAGGTTCAAACAAGCATGGCAAAAGTGCAAATGATAACAGGTTTCAGACTTAGTGAAATTAACACAAGTCTGGAATTTATCATCAGGAAGCACACTTTAGAGCATGAAAATTACATGCTACAGGAACTTAACATGGCAAAGAAAGGCATGGCATGAAGATACTCAAAGCACTTAACAAAAGTCCCTTAGTGACCTTGAGCCAAAAGGGATCAGAAAATACAATGGCAAGCATGTGAACATGGCAAAAACATAAACAGATTCAGACTTAGTGAAAAACTGGAGCATGCAAATCAGTTAACGAGTAGGCATGTTTACGAGCTCGATGCACTCACTACAGAGCATGGCATGACAAACTAAGCATACACCCATCAATAATACATAGCATAGTAGCAGGACATGGCAAGAACAACAACATAGCATGCACGGATCAATAGCAACATCCTCGGCAAAATCGCTAAACATGTCAACAATCTGCCAAGATTCACTTTATAGCAAAAGTAGAACTCGATTGACTCAAGCTAGGGTGCTCCATAAATGCAAACAAAAACATGGATGGATAGGTCACCACAATGTTAACAAAACATCCTTACTGATCATCCTCAAAAGAGGCACGGATCACTAGGAAACAACATGAAATATGGCATAATAACAAAAACAGGACAAGGACTTAGTGAAATTCTAAGTCCCTGAAATCAGCCTTACCGATTACGCTACTTTGCAAGCTTGTGCTAGTCACCAAAAATATCACAAAAATACATGGAAAGCACCTCTGTAAAGATGGCATGGCATATAACAGAACACATGTAGAGCTCAGGAGCATAGCATGCACACATTAAACATGGCAAAAATGACAAATAGCTATTTGCTGAAACAGATCTGACAAATTCACCACATAGCCCTCTTCCAACAGCATTTCGGGCATCAAGATGAGCTCAAATGAAAATGATGCAATGAGATGAAATGATGTACTCGTCGAGACAAACATTTTTATATGCTACACGCACGAATCGGAGCTACGATGAGGGAGTTATGACATGATGAAAAGAGGCATATGAATCTGAAAATTTCAGGACTTAGACGAATTTTAGCGAGCATCAAATATTAAAACGGCGCACAGGCGGGATATAGCGGTGCTCACCACTGGGCTCGGCCCAGGAAGGAGGGAGAGGAAGGTGGGCCGACAAGCGCTGCACTGGGCCGGCCCACGGGGTCCATGAGCGCGAGGGGGAGGCGGCCCACGAGCGGACACTCGTCGTCCTCCTCGACAGGATCCGAGCGAGGTCATGGTGGCGCCAGCAACGAGAGGCAAAGCGGCGAGCACTGCAGCAGGTTCGGCCGGCCGGCGATGGGAACGGGCAGATCCGGCCAGCCACTTGCCGGATCCGGTGATGGCAGGGCTTGGCTCGGGCTCTGACGGCGCGGGGAAGACCGGATGGGCGGAGCTCCATGCTCCGGCGGCGGAATCCGGCGGCCCGGGCAGCGGCAAGGAAGCAGGGAGGTCGGGGCGACACGGAGGCACCAGGAAGCAGCGCTGCGGGCTGGCCGGGCGACGATACTTGCTCGGGGGCACGGATGCCGAGGCGGAACGGCGGTGAACACCGGCCCTGTCACACCCTGATTTTCATGCCACAACACTTAAGCTAATAAATCATGATAAAATGTGGTTTGACAAAAACTTTTGAGTATTTTGTCTTTGCTTTGATTGATGATAGAGGCAAAGGTGTCCCGATGTTTCGATGAGATGGTGGCTATCGTTTTCTGTGGGAGTCGACCTTGACGATCCGACTACGAACGTGCGAGACGTCGCGCCTTAGCAATCGCTAAACCAACTTCCGAGGGGTTATTGACCACGCCCGAGCACGATCAACCTGACCACGAGGGCCTGTTTCCTGCGAGCAAACGAAGAACAAGCAAGAAACTGATATTGCAATCTGGATATTGCGAATATAAGATGAAAGCTTTATTGATCAAGGTGGGGTTCTGTGACGTCTTGGTCTGGTCGTTGGACACAAACGAAGTACGCGAAGTTGCAGCTATGGCGAACTTTTAATCTAAACAACTCCCAAAGTCTAAACGACGCCCTAAGGGCTGTATATATGGAGGAAGAGAGGGGAATTTCGTGGCCCTTGAGGGTGGGGTCCGAAACCAACCCTAACTCTTGTTTCCCCACACATACGGACTCTAAAAATAGCCTATACTTAAGTATTTCGAAATTACATGGGCCTGGCCCATTAATAAGGTGACGCAGCACCTAGAATAGCCTATGGACGAATATTATGAAGTGGCATCTTGTATATTTCGTCCATGGCTTCATGCACTCCTTATGGCGGCTTCAAAGTCCTAAAATCATCACTTGTAACTCCGTTCTTGATCCCCTTGCGCATGCCATCAACTTCATGCGTGTTCTTGCTCCAATGTTCATCCTTCTCCAAGCTAGGCCCTTCATTTGAAAGCAAAAAAAATGTATCCAATTTAGGCAGCATCATAATCTCATGAACATTAGAATCATTACCAAGAAACGAAAGTACCTGGTAATTTAATTGGCGTGCGCGAGCTCTAGTAATTGGTCCAGTATATGTAACAGTAGGGGCTGTGGGTGTAACAATGGTATTGATGTCCTCATCAATTGAATATTTGACTGTTGTTTTCTAGTGCTCTAAAAATCAAATAAATTATCCAACTCTTATACTCCTTCTCCTTGATCCAAAAACCTTTCCCAATGATCATGCCATGTCTATAGGACATAAAAATAATTTCTTACAAAAATAATTTGGCCAAAAAGTATTTTCAAAAATTAGTTTTCCAAAAACCCCTGTATTGAGGTTTGCACTGCAAGTACTTAATTAAGGGCAGTAAAAATCTTTCCAAAAATATGTTTGACTCCTACTAGATATAGGATACCCAGAAACCACAAAAATATAATTTTAAAAGTTATTTTCCTACTTTATTTAAAGGCTTTTTCTTAAGGCCAGAAATGGTCTTTAATAGGTTAATTTTTTTTAAAGCTATAAAAATATTTGAGAAAAATTAGGGAGACTCAATGGACATATATTTTCCATATATATGAGTTTCAACATATGGTCATGATCAAAATATTGGACAAAACCTCCCAAAACCATTTCTGCCCATTTCAAGGATTTGAAATATTTCTACAGGAAATATTTCCATAAAAATCCAAGAGAATTCTAGCATGTCACACATGACATTTTTGATGATCTTGCCAAGTACCATGTCATGGAGAATAGTATAACCCCATGAAACCCTCTCAAAACCACTTCTGTCCCTTTTCAAGTTTGAACATTTTTGCACTGTCAAACATGTCCAAATGATCTCAAACTTGGTGCACATACTCAAATGGTGTAATAATGCATCTAGACCAAATGGCACAAGTTGGAGAGAATGTTATCTTGATCAAAGTACCCCAAAACCCTTTCTGTCCAGAACCAAATTTGAACAACTCTACATTGCCAAGTGTGTCCTTTTGATCTGAATTTTTGTGGACATGTTAAAATCCTCAAATGATGACACTACACCAAGTGGTGGATCAAGGAGAATAGATTTGCATGACTAAATCTTGGTAAAGCCATTTCTGCTGATTTCTAGGGTTTACCAAAGTTACATTGGCAACTTTTCCCAAATGAGCTTCAACTTTATGAAACACCCTATTTCTATTGTCAATTTTGTCCTATTAAGTCTCATGCCAAATGGAGTTCATTTGCTTACCCAAACAAACATCAAACACCTTCTGCTACCTTACCAAAAATTCCATTTTGACCTCTTCCACTAATCTCCATGGGCTCAACTTTGTACCACAGCTGATCCTAGCCCCCTTATACATCCAGTAACAAGGGCAAGTCCTCAGATCAATTATTGGGGTGATAAAACCCCACTTCCTCTCTCTGGACAGCCATTTTCTCTCTCTCCCTCAACCTCTCTCCTCTCCTACTGGCTCTCCAGGGCATCCAATCCCTCTCCACACTTCTTTACTACCCCCTAGTACTACCAGACATTAGTGGCCGCGCCCACTTTGCCAAAACAATGGCCATGCCGGCCAAAGACGCGCTCTGGAGCGTGCTACAGTGCGCCCTAGTACTGTAGACGCTCTCTGCCCGAGCCACCGGACCACCTAGGGCCTCCCCCTCGTGTCCCCCGAGGTCGCCTCGACGTCCAGTACACGGCACGCTGTCGGCCCCCTTCTTCCTCTCTCTCTCCTGCCCCTGCTCGCACGCGCACCATGGCCGCTCGAGAGCTCCAATGGGCATGCGCACACGCGCGCTGCCCTGACGCTCCCCCGCTCCTTCTCTCCCTTCCCCTGGCCGTAGACCATGCCCAGGAAGACCCCCGACTCGAAGCCAAGCACTCCCATGGCCTCCAGCGATGGCTACGACCTCGCCGGCGCATGGCCCCACTATGCACCTCGCCCCCTCCTATTTGAGGCCGCCCCGAGCCCCCTCTCTACTCCTTTGGCTCTCTCTCCCTCCCGCGCACTCCCTGGGCCAACCCACTCCCCTCCTCGAGCCCTCCATCGATCGCCATGGCCGGAGCCGAGCAGCCGAACTCCGCCTAAATTCGCGCCCACCTCTCCTCCTCCTTCCCTCTGGACCGCACTAGAGCACCACCACCATCACCGCTGTCGGATTTCGGGTTCCGGCAGACCCTTAAGGTTCGAACACTGGGGTGCGCGCGGAGATTACGCCTTCTACCTCTCCGTTTCACAAAGATCTAGACTACTGCAAGAACATCACAAGAGACACAAGGTTTATACTAGTTCGGGCCACCATTGTGGTGTAATACCCTACTCTAGTTTGTGGTGGGTGGATTGCCTATCGGGCTGATGATGATGAACAATACAAGGAAGAACAGCCTCGCGAGGGTCTGTTCTTGGCCGGGGCGATGAACTGTTGGGAGGAGTTCAGCCACCTTTCTCTCTCTCTCTCTCCAACTAGTTGACCGTCCCCTTGCTATGTGGGTGGCTGGTCCTATTTATAGAGGCCCTGGTCCTCTTCCCAAATATTGAGCGGGAAGGGAGCCAACAATGGCGGGCTAATTTGAAAGGGGACAACAAGTATCTTCTATCCTGACAAAAGCAGTCTTCGCCTGCGCAAAGCTCTGGTGATGACGCCGTCTTGGGCTCCATGGTGACCTCCGTCTCGTAGTCCTTCTGGTCTTGGTCTCGTTGCACCGAAATGGCAACCTTTGCCTGATGCCTCGGTACTCCGCGGCTGCGCTTGCCCCCTTTGCACCAAAGAGGAAAGGAGGACGCTGCGCGGGCTGGCACCCGCCTGGCGCCCCGTGTCGTCATGGCTCGCGTCACGGGCACCTCGCGAGGTACCCCGCCTTGATCTCTTCGCCTCCTCGCAAGCTAGCCTGACGAGGCCGCGCCTGAGGAAGGTCCGTGTCATCCGTCCCGCAAGGCTTGGCCCCTCACGAGGGTCTTGAGTCTTGTGTTGATGAAGATGAGCCGTGCTGGGCCCCCTTTTGAGCCACGCCACAGGCCGTAGGCAGGCAAGTCTGGGGACCCCCGTTCCTAGGACGCCGACAGTAGCCCCCGGGCCCAAGGCACGCCCGGACTTGGCCGTGCCGAGAGGCAGAAGGGCAAGGGCGAAGCGCTGCGGGCCCTAACATCTTGCGGCCTTGGGCGCTGCGTGGCAGCTGATTGGACGTGGGCGGCACTGTTCCCCCATGCCCCTTATTCTGCGCCCCGCTAGGCGGACTTGCAGTTGTACACAGCCACTCCCCTTCCTGTTGCTCGGGCGTCCCCTGTTCTTCCTTCCTTCGAACACCAGCTCCTGCCTCCGATCCAATCTCGAATCTTCCCCTCCTTTCCATCGCCATGGCTCCGACGAATGAGAAGAGAGGGAAGAAGCCCATGCCTCCGCCTGGTATGCCGCCATCGGTGGCCCCCGCCGTCGGCCAGTCGACCGTACTCGACCGAGAGTGCTTGGGCAAGGTCAGCTTGGCTCTGGCCACCATCTTCAATGAATGCGGGAGGACGACGGCCTGGCCTGCGCCCCACTTCTCCATCAACAGGATAGTTACCGAGGTCCCATGTTTTGAAGACGCACTGTGGGCGGGTCTGGTTCCCCCTTTCTCCGATTTCTTCAATGTCGTGCTCTCCCATTATCAGATCCACATGATGCACCTGAGTCCTGAGTCCATCACCCTTCTTTCGGTCTTCGCCTTCGTTTGTGAAGCCATGGTGAGCATCCCTCCTTTGGTTGCCTTGCTGCGCCACTTCTTCTTGATACAGAAAGTATCACATGGTGCTACTTGCACATTTTTACAGAAATATTTCTTTCACAAATAATTAGCAAATCCTATTTTTCCATTCCTTTGGTAAACTTTAGAAAATCACAGAGAGCCCATTTTTGATCCAAATTCCATGATTCAAAATCCTAGGTGTCTATAAGTTCAAAACTTAGTTTTTACACATTTTTACTAATACTTTCTGTATCACCTCAAATAATGGTCTATTTCTTCATATTTGTCAACTTTGCAAATTCATAGGAAAATCATTTCAACTCCAAATCCAGTGAAACCAATTCCTAGATGCTTCTAAAATCATCCTTTGTTAAATGGGTGCCTTTGCTCATTTTTCAAAAATATGTTTCTGTACACTTCTTGCAATTCCATAAACCCCTTGATTCGATCATATCAAAATGTTTAGAAATATCCATTGATCCACTTCCAATGAAATCACTTTGGTCATTCCTCATATGACCAGAGGTATCCAATAAAAGTCAACTTCATATTTTTAGAGCACATTTATTCTTGCCTTGTTGTGTTGCTTATTGTGATTGTTTCTGACGTTAGTTGCCGAAGTAGACAGAGTACTTGGAGAAGGACCAGAAGATCTCAAGACTCTGATGAACCAGGCAAGCAGCTCTTTGACCATGATGAACCATTTTTCATCATAATAGCATTTTCGTTGTTTCATCAAGTGCATGATATATATCTTGAATGGCAACCTTGCTAGGCTTGCCTCCGTTGCATACTCCATTGATACTTGCATTGATCATGACTCTACCCTTGATTAGAGTTGTGTTGGTGGGTTGTAGAAATATGCTATAGTAGATGGCTACGCAAAGTGGGTCAGGGTTATGCATGGAAAGAAACAAGTGTGGTTTGACATACTTGCAAACAGCCCTAGTGGGTGCCACTAATGCCCCTGGGATATGATGATGAACTAGGTCACTACTTGGTGGAGAGGTAGTGTACCGAGGCTCGATAAAAGTGTTGTTTACAGAGACGGATTAGATTTAAGATTTGTCGACTGTCCCAACCTTACATGCGCAACCACTCTACCCTTGTATGGGAAAGGGCATTATTGATTACCTAGGCCGATACTAGCTTGGAGCCTGCATTACTAGTGATGGGGGAGAGTTGGTGCTCTCTCTCGGGACGGGGTCGTGCCAGGTAGGGCGGCCATGACTGTTTTTACAGGGCACCAGATACACCGTTGCGTCCCCTCTCGGATGCTACGATCTCGAGTGAGTCTTGTACGATGTACATCGTGAGGATACGGAACAACGAGTGGACTCCTTGTTAGTGTCGTCTAGGGAAAGATAGTGATCGAGTGCTTACCCCGGGTACTTAAGGTCTCGCGGGTCGTGGATGACACGAAAGTTCCCCGGATCTTGTGGGTAAAGTGTGCAACCTCTGCAGAGTGTAAAACTATTCGAATAGCCGTGTCCACGGTCAAGGACAGTTGGGTGGTGCTGCTTAGACTACGTCCATATGTTTCCGACAAACAACACGGTTTGGTAAATCTATTCACGTGATTCGCGAGGAAGTCACGATGAGCTTGAGCATGAGATGTTCATAACTCTCTCTCGATGCTGATGTCTGTAACCTCCTGATACTTGTTGCAGGCGCATTCATATCCTTGATAAATGTTGATCATACTTGCATGAGAAAAACTAGCTTTCCGCCAAAATGCCAAATTAGCAGTAGTGCCTTGCATAATTATTCTGTTATCACCCTTGGGTTGCTTGCGAGTACATTCAAAGTACTCATTGGCTTGCCACTGGTTATTTTATTGGCCAGGCATGAAAGAACGGGATATGATGGAGAATACTTCGATGACGAACATGCGAGCTAGGACGCTTCCCAGTCAGAATGCCCGTAGGGTTAAGGCAGATGGCATGGGTCCAAGTTATCGATGAAGATTTCCGCTGCGATGTTATACTCAAGACTCGACCATAATGGTCCTACTTGTGTAATACGGTATGTATGGATGTAAGACTCTTGTTATTCATCTTCTGTGTGTTCAGTGAGCATTGATCTCTTGGATCACTGTACACGTGCATTCGGTGATCACGACTTATGAGTCGGGGTCCCCACAGGCCCGCGAGGTGTGCGGCCTCCGGCGAAGTCCGGCACGGTGGCGGACGGGGGCGCTCGGGGACAGTGGTTGCAGGCGAGGCACGGGTGGATCCGGGCCCAACGCGGTCCGGAGCGGGCTGGAGATGGGCCTGACGGGCCCGCGCGGCGATGTGGGCGCCCCTGATGATGTGGCGGTGCGGGACTGGTTGCAGGCGGCGGCGGTGATGATGTGGCGGCCTCTCATTGGCCGGAGCGACGTGTCCGGCGGGGTGGACATGTCCGGCGCGGTGAGGACGCGTCCGGATGCGCGGTGGAGGAGTGGATCTAGGGTTAGACCGCGAAATTCGGAAGGGATCACATATATATAGGTAGAGGGAGCTAGGGGAGTCCAAATGAGGTGCGGTTTTCGGCCACGCGATCGTGATCGAATGACCGAGATGATGGAGGAGGTTTAGGTGGGTTTTGGGCCAAATTGGAAGGGTGTTGGTCTGCAATACGCACGAGGCCTTTTCGGTCCCTCGGTTAACCGTTCGAGTATCAAACGAAGTCCAAATGGCACGAAAATTGACAGGCGGTCTACGGTAGTAAACCAAGGCCGCATGACAAGTCTCGGTCCAAACCGAGAACGTTTAACACCCGCACATGAAAAGATGTAGAAAGGGACACCAGATGACATAGGAGCACTGGATTGCAAAACAGACAACGGGGAAAATGCTCGGATGCATGAGACGAACATGTATGCAAATGAAATGCACATGATGACATGATATGAGATGCATGACATGCAAGCAATGACAAGGCAACAACAGTGAATAACTAGAGGATACCTGGCACATCGGTCTCGGGGTGTTACAACACTGCACCACTACGAGAGGATCTCGTCCCGAGATCTAGAATGGCACCGGAGGGAAAACAGAAGAGAAAGAGAAGAGGTAAAATTAAGTTGCTTCTTTGACAAACGAGTGAGACCAAAGAACCTTGCAAAGGTTAAGACATTTCGATAAAAGAATACAAAGGAGATGACGAAGCTGAAAACACTCCGTTAGAAAAGAGGAACAAGGGAGAACAACTTCAGGCAGCACTTCGATTGAAAAGAAAAGGAATTGAATAAGAACTTGATAAGATGATAAGATACTTGATGAAAACACAAAACATTGCCTCCGTAACTATTGAATGAATGGAACCAGGGGTAAGAAAGATCTCGGACAGCACTCTGGTTTAAGAGAGATGAAAAACTTGATAAAATGAAAGAGCTTGAGCAAAGGGACACAACACTCCGGTTAAAAGGATAAGCACGAATAGAACATGGTCCTGACAATCCGAGAAGATGGGTTGAGGAGAGCAACATCACAATGCCTCCGGAACGGAAGAATAGAAGATAGATAATTGAAATAGGAGAATTTGAGAAGAAAATGCCAACTTCTACCACAAAAGAGCTTGAAGAGGCATCTTTAGGAGAAGGGTCGAATGGAGTTGTTGGAAAAAAACAACAACGAAAAGAATAAGCTTGATATGGTCTTATGGAATACATCTCAAAATTATGAGGTGACAACCTGCCACTCACGGGAAAAAGAATTGGATTGGTATGAACAAGGAGACGAGAAAGCTTATTTCACCGGAAGGATGAAAGAAGAACTTGGGTCCTTTATAAGCACCATAAATAGTAACAATCCTTAGGGAAGGCTTTAGGTGGAATATAACCCAAGATAACTCAAATGACGAGATTGAGGGATTTAAAATACCTCATCCTTGACAACATGTGAATCATGAAACATGAATTAAAATAACAAGAATGACATAATACCACCTCCAATTATACGGAAGAAAAAATTGCACTCTAGATAGCAAGATGAAGAATGCTTGAGCTCCTCTGAAAAGAAACTCGATGAACACTTCGAGAAGGAATTAAATCCTTGGTGAACCATCATGTAGAGCCTCCATGAAGAACTCTGGTAATGAAAGAATGATCAAACGAAAGGAAAGAGAAGTTGAAAACACAAGGTTAAGACTTGCAATTATTAGATGGATCTTCGCGACGATATAATTGAGAGAGCTTGGAACTCCAGAATAAAGAAAAGATGAAAGAAATGAAACTGAGAATTTGATGAGCCTCTATAATAAGGAATTAATCTCTTGGATGAAACAAGAATAAGAATTACATTATGCTTATCCTTCATCAATTAAATTGATGACAATCAACGGATTTGACATATTACTTATTCTCGTAGAAAAGATTAAGAGAGATATAACATAAACTTGAGAATGTCTTTAACGAACCGTCGGTAGGATTGGAACATCGAATAAATTGATAAATAAGAGAACTCTTGAACGAAACACTATTAGAATTAAGATAAACGACGTAAAGGGATGAATCACCGGTAAGAATTAGAGAATGAATCAGGATACTTGAGGGGATTTAGATACAAGTGAAACGACTAGATCACGGACCTATTAGAGATCACTTGAACGATGCACCGGGAAAATTGGAGAATGATAACTGAAAGCTGAGAATGAAATAAACCTGAATTGATGGACTCCGGAGAAACAAACTGAAAAGAATCTTGAATTGCTCTGGATAGGTGAAAAGAATTCTGACAATCGAAAACAATTATGAGAGGATGGCAACAAGCTAGAATCACGAATCTCTGAGAGAATGGATAAGATTGAAGAGAAATTCTTCTTCGGTCTTCAAATGTTGAGAAAACCGATGAGAACACCACCATGAATTGTTGAGACACTCCGGAATGATTAAAAGAGGAGATGTTGAGCCAACAATGAAAAGAATTGTGAAAGATCTAGGAGAAGGCATTTGACTGATGATAAATCATTCTTACATCAAACTTCGAAAAGAAATTTGAGGATAGCTCCAGGAAAAGAAGAGTCAGGTAAGATCTTGGGAAAAGACCTGTGGGTTAGGGCCCACTCAAAAGAAACACTGTTGGAATGATTTAGAAGATAGATTGCGCCGGTTGAAATAAATGGTTGAATGAGGTAACATCCTCGAAAGATCTTGAATGAATGTAGAGTGGAAACACGAATCTTCGGGATATCTTGAGCACTCCAGAACAATTGAATAGCGAGAAGTGGATGATTACGAGGTGCACCGGCGAGGGAAAAGGGATATGATCAACACCAAAAGCTTGAATTGGTTCCACCGGAGAAGAAAAAGAACGAAGAATGAAGCTAGTAGAATATCTTCATGGAAACCACCGGGTAAGAACATTGACAGAAAAGAATGGAAATACTTCGCATCAATAAGATGGATACTTGATTAAGATATATGAGTCCTTGAAAAAAAAAGGGGGGGGGGGGGGGGTAAAATAAAAGCAACTTGGGATGGATGAAACGAACACCGTTGAGAAAACTGAGATTGAATCTTACGGATGTTGAGAAAGAACGGATCCGCTTGAAGAGAAAACACACCGGTTGAAAAAGAATTAACATGACAATCTCGATGATCCAGAAGGATTAGTATTCACATTGGAGTATGAGAATACCGCTTGGGGAAGGTATGGAATCAACATTTGACTTCGAAGAAACTCGAATACCACAACTCAAAGCAAAACGAAGGATTGGCTTGTAGAATAAGCCGGAACAAACATATGGTTGAGATTTTGTTCGAAGTTTTTGTGGTGGGGCCCACACGGGCTCGATCGTACAGCACCATCATGTACAAGGCAGTGCACATGACATACGAAGCGTCCCCGAGTCAGCATAGCCAAGGACTCTTTAAGACACAACGAGACCACTGTAAAACCAACCGTGGATAGGCGGACCACTGGACGTCGAGCCCCAATTTCATATCATACATCTGTCGAAAAGATATCCTAAGGCTACTTGAATTCCAACTTATAAACTCCCGAAACTTTCCGGTTATGCAATCAGGTGTTGGGGATACAGGGGAAGCATAATATCTCATCCAAAACTAGCAAATCCTACATCCAGCTGTATCCATCCTTCAACACATAACCAAGAAACCTTCAGAAATCATTTACCTCAACCTTCGAAAAGCATCCGTTATACGAGTTATGGCAATACTCCCGAACTCCCGCCCTAGTACTGGGTGGCGTCGAGGTTATCTCACCAACAACTGCATAAAAGAGATTTTCGATGTCGGCGAAACTAAACTCAGGTATTCCAGAACTGCAACGATAAAATTGTGACGACAACACCTCGGAGCTCTACTCCCCGGGACACTACCACAACCCCTAAATGTCAGGAGGCACCAAGAACAATGTTCTCGTCACAAAACCATCGGAACGATTCCAAGATACCCGTGTGATCCTAAAAAAAATTAGTGAAATTTCAGAAGAGAAGAGTCAAAACTCTACGTCAGGATGCCTTACCAGAGCGATGAAGGGACTGGGGAGTAAAAAGAATTCCTAACTCTCCGATATATATAATTCCTAAATGACTCAAAACATTCCTAGACTTAATAACGCCAGCGATTCGATCAAGCAGGGGGCTTCTAAGGTCGGGGAAGGCTCTGATTACCAACTTGAAACACCCTCGATGCGGCTATATCTCCCACGTGTCGAAGCACGACTTAGAGGCATAACCGCATTGAAAGCAATGTCGCAAGTGAGGTAATCTTCACACAGCCCATGTAATACATAAGGGAAAAAGATACATAGTTGGCTTACAATCACCACTTCACATAATTACAGGAATAAAACATTACATCATCCAAATACACACAAGGTCCGACTACGGAACCAAAATAAAAGAAGACTACCCCAAATGCTACACAGATCCCCGATCGACCCCAACTGGGCTCCACTACTGATCAACTAGAACGAAACAACACAAAGGACAAGATCTTCATCGAGCTCCTCCTTGAGCTTGGTTGCGTCACCTGCTCGGTAATATCGGCACCTACAAACTGGTTTTGGAAGTATCTGTGAGTCACGAGGACTCAGAAATCTCACACCCTCGTGATCAGGACTATTTAAGCTTATAGGTAAGGTAAAAGGTATGAGGTGGAGCTGCAGCAAGCGACTAGCATATATGGTGGCTAACATACGCAAATGAAAGCGAGAAGAGAAGGCAAAGCACGGTCGAGAATCTATGATCAAGAAGTGATCCTAGAACAACCTATGTCAAGCATAACTCCAACACCGTGTTCACTTCCCGGACTACGCCGGAAAGAGACCATCACGGCAACACACGCGGTTGATGTATTTTAATTAAGGTCAACTTCAGGTTTTCTACAACCGGACATTAACAAAATCCCATCTGCCTATCACCGCGGGCACGGCTTTCGAAAGTTCAAAACCCTGCAGGGGTGTCCCAACTTAGCCCATCACAAGCTCTCACGGTCAACGAAGGATATTCCTTCTCCCAAGACATTCCGATCAGACTCGGCATCCAGGTTACAAGACATCCTCGACAATGGTAAAACAAGTCCAGCAAAGCCACCCAAATGTTCCGACAAATCCTGATAGGAGCTGCACATATCTCGTTCTCAGGGCACACCGGATTGTCCAAGGTTCCGGTAGGCCAGCCCAGAGTTTACCCTGGTGGCCACCGGCAGCTGACAGGTTGGACCAACACTCAGAGGAGCACTGGCCCGGGGGTTTAAATAAAGATGACCCTTGAGTCTGCAGAACCCAAGGGAAAGAAAAGGCTAGGTGGCGAATGGTAAAACCAATGTTGGGCCTTGCTGGAGGAGTTTTATTCAAGGCGAACTGTCAAGGGGTTCCCATTATAACCCAACCGTGTAAGGAACACAAAATCCGGGAACATAACACCGATATGACGGAAACTAGGGCGGCAAGAGTGGAACAAAACACCAAGCATAAGGCCGAGCCTTCCACCCTTTACCAAGTATATAGATGCATTAATTAAATAAGAGATATTGTGATATCCCAACAAAATATGCATGTTCCAAACATGGAACAAGCTCCAATCTTCACCTGCAACTAACAACACTATAAGAGGGGCTGAGCAAAGCGGTAACATAGCCAAACAACGGTTTACTAGGACAAGGTGGGTTAGAGGCTTGGCTTAACAATATAGGAGGCATGATAAGCAAGTGGTAGGTATCGCAGCATAGGCATAGCAAAAGAGCGAGCAACTAGCAAGCAAAGATAGAAGTGATTTCGAGGGTATGGTCATCTTGCCTGAAATCCCGCAAGGAAGAAGAACGAGTCCATGAAGAAGACAAACGGACGTAGTCGAACGGGTCCTCACAAATGCGACGTTATCGGAACCAACCCGATGAAGCAACACCAGAAAGAAGCACACAACATAGTAAACAACCAACACACGAACATGGTATGATATGCGGGATGCGGTATGTGATGCATATGCATGATTTGGAAAGGAATGATTGACCCTGGCCTCAACTTGGAAATCCAAGAGTGCCAATGGAAAGGTGAGGTGATTTTGGTTGAAATCGATATAAAGATCACTGGAATCGGATGCACGGTTCGGAACTGGCAAGCAAAACTAATATGGCATCAGTCTGCGATAATCAGCAAGTGTCCAACTAAATGCATCAAGATAATTATGCTACAGCACCTAAACATGACAACAAAATACATGGCAGGGATCCACTCATGATACTTGACAAAAGATGAACACTGAGCTACGGCTAATTCATCCATTAACAGGTTCAAACAAGCATGACAAAAGTGCAAATGATAACAGGTTTCAGACTTTGTGAAATTAACACAAGTCTGGAATTTATCATCAGGAAGCACACTTTGGAGCATGAAGACTACATGCTACAGGAACTTAACATGGCAAAGCAAGGCATAGCATGAAGCTACTCAAAGCACTTAACAAAAGTCCCTTAGTGACCTTGAGCCAAAAGGGATCAGAAAATACAATGGCAAACATGTGAACATGGAAAAACATAAACAGATTCAGACTTAGTGAAAAACTGGAGCATGCAAATTAGTTAACGAGTAGGCATGTTTACGAGCTCGATGCACTCACTACAGAGCATGGCATGACAAACTAAGCATACACCCATCAATAATACATAGCATAGAAGCTAGACATGGCAAGAACAACAATATAGCATGCACAGATCAATAGCAACATCCTCGGCAAAATCGCTAAACATGTCAACAATCTGCCAGGATTCACTTTATAGCAAAAGTAGAGCTCGATTGACTCAAGCTAGGGTGCTCCATAAATGCAAACAAAGACATGGATGGATAGAGCACCACAATTTTAACAAAACATCGTTACTGATCATCCTCAAAAGAGGCACGAATCACTAGGAAACAACATGAACATATGGCATAACGACAAAAACAGGACAAGGACTTAGTGAAATTCTAAGTCCCTGAAATCAGCCTTACCGATTACGCTACTTTGCAAGCTTGTGCTAGTCATCAAAAATATCACAAAAATACATGGCAAGCACCTCTGTAAAGATGGCATGGCATATAACAGAACACATGTAGAGCTCAGGAGCATAGCATGCACACATTAAACATGGCAAAAATAACAAATAGCTATTTGCTGAAACAGATCTGACAAATTCACCACATAACCCTCTTCCAACAGTATTTCTGGCATCAAGATGAGCTCAAATGAAACTAATGCAATGAGATGAAATGATCTACTCGTCGAGACGAACATTTTGATATGCTACACGCACGAATCAGAGCTACGATGAGGGAGTTATGACATGATGAAAAGAGGCATATGAATCTGAAAATTTCAGGACTTAGACGAATTTTAGCGAGCATCAAATATTAAAACGGCGCACAGGCGGGATATAGCGGTGCTCACCACTGGGCTCGGCCCAGGAAGGAGGGAGAGGAAGGTGGGCCGACAAGCGCTGCACTGGGCCGGCCCACGGGGTCCATGAGCGCGAGGGGGAGGCGGCCCACGAGCGGACACTCGTCGTCCTCCTCGACAGGATCCGAGCGAGGTCATGGTGGCGCCAGCAACGAGAGGCAAAGCGGCGAGCACTGCAGCAGGTTCGGCCGGCCGGCGATGGGAACGGGCAGATCCGGCCAGCCACTTGCCGGATCCGGTGATGGCAGGGCTTGGCTCGGGCTCTGACGGCGCGGGGAAGACCGGATGGGCGGAGCTCCATGCTCCGGCGGCGGAATCCGGCGGCCCGGGCAGCGGCAAGGAAGCAGGGAGGTCGGGGCGACACGGAGGCACCAGGAAGCAGCGCTGCGGGCTGGCCGGGCGACGATACTTGCTCGGGGGCACGGATGCCGAGGCGGAACGGCGGTGAACACCGGCCCTGTCACACCCTGATTTTCATGCCACAACACTTAAGCTAATAAATCATGATAAAATGTGGTTTGACAAAAACTTTTGAGTATTTTGTCTTTGCTTTGATTGATGATAGAGGCAAAGGTGTCCCGATGTTTCGATGAGATGGTGGCTATCGTTTTCTGTGGGAGTCGACCTTGACGATCCGACTACGAACGTGCGAGACGTCGCGCCTTAGCAATCGCTAAACCAACTTCCGAGGGGTTATTGACCACGCCCGAGCACGATCAACCTGACCACGAGGGCCTGTTTCCTGCGAGCAAACGAAGAACAAGCAAGAAACTGATATTGCAATCTGGATATTGCGAATATAAGATGAAAGCTTTATTGATCAAGGTGGGGTTCTGTGACGTCTTGGTCTGGTCGTTGGACACAAACGAAGTACGCGAAGTTGCAGCTATGGCGAACTTTTAATCTAAACAACTCCCAAAGTCTAAACGACGCCCTAAGGGCTGTATATATGGAGGAAGAGAGGGGAATTTCGTGGCCCTTGAGGGTGGGGTCCGAAACCAACCCTAACTCTTGTTTCCCCACACATACGGACTCTAAAAATAGCCTATACTTAAGTATTTCGAAATTACATGGGCCTGGCCCATTAATAAGGTGACGCAGCACCTAGAATAGCCTATGGACGAATATTATGAAGTGGCATCTTGTATATTTCGTCCATGGCTTCATGCACTCCTTATGGCGGCTTCAAAGTCCTGAAAATCATCACTTGTAACTCCGTTCTTGATCCCCTTGCGCATGCCATCAACTTCATGCGTGTTCTTGCTCCAATGTTCATCCTTCTCCAAGCTAGGCCCTTCATTTGAAAGCAAAACAAATGTATCCAATTTAGGCAGCATCATAATCTCATGAACATTAGAATCATTACCAAGAAACGAAAGTACCTGGTAATTTAATTGGCGTGCGCGAGCTCTAGTAATTGGTCCAGTATATGTAACAGTAGGGGCTGTGGGTGTAACAATGGTATTGATGTCCTCATCATCCTCCCCTTCTTGAAATGAAGTCGTCCTCGACGGAAGCTCATCTTCCTCACCCAAATAAGGCTTCAAATCTGCAATATTAAAAGTGGGACTAACCCCAAAATCTGCAGGTAGCTCAAGTTTATATGCATTATCATTTATTTTCTCTAAAACCTTAAAAGGACCATCAGCACATGGCATTAGCTTTGATTTGCGCAGATTAGGAAATCTATCTTTACGCAAATGTAACCAAACAAGATCTCCAGGTGCAAACACAACATGTTTTCTACCCTTGTCTCCAGCAAGTTTATATTTAGCATTCATACGCTCAATGTTTTCCTTAGTTAACTCATGCATTTTTAAAATCAATTCAGAACGTTCTTTAGCATCAAAATTAACCTTCTCCGAAGATGGAAGAGGCAACAAATCAATAGGTGCACGAGGTAGGAAACCATACACAATTTCAAAAGGGCACATCTTAGTAGTAGAATGCAATGAACGATTATAAGCAAATTCAATATGAGGCAAGCATTCTTCCCACATTTTCTTGTTATTCTTCAAAACAGCCCTAAGCATAGTAGACAATGTAATATTGACTACTTCAGTTTGTCCATCAGTTTGGGGGTGACAAGTAGTACTAAAAAGCAGCTTAGTCCCCAACTTAGCCCATAAACATCTCCAAAAGTGGCTAAGAAATTTAGTATCACGATCTGAAACAATAGTATTTGGCACACCATGTAAGCGAATAATTTCACGAAAGAACAAATCAGCAACATTAACAGCATCATCGCTTTTATGACATGGTATAAAGTGTGCCATTTTCGAGAACCTATCCACGACAACAAATATGCTATCCCTCCCCTTCTTTGTTCTAGGTAAACCTAAAACAAAGTCCATAGATATATCCTCCCAAGGAACACTAGGTACAGGCAAAGGCATATATAAACCATGAGGATTGAGTCGTGACTTAGCTCTTTGACATGTAGTGCAGCGAGCAACAAAACGCTCAACATCCCGTCTCATCTTTGGCCAAAAGAAATGTGTAGCAAGTATATCCTCCGTCTTCTTGACGCCAAAGTGTCCCATTAATCCTCCTCCATGCGCCTCCTGCAACAACAAAAGACGAACGGAGCTAGCTGGAATGCATAGCTTGTTAGCACGAAACACAAATCCATCGTTAAGAACGAACTTGTTCCAAGTTCTCCCTTCCTTACAATTCTGCAATACATCTTTAAATTCAGCATCATTAACATATTGATCCTTGATGGTCTCCAAACCAAATATTTTAAAGTCAAGTTGTGAAAGCATAGTATAACGACGAGACAAGGCATCAGCAATAACATTTTCTTTACCCTTCTTGTGTTTAATCACATAAGGGAAAGTCTCAATGAATTCAACCCATTTAGCATGTCGACGGTTCAGTTTTGCTTGACTTTTAATGTGTTTCAAAGATTCATGATCAGAATGTATAACAAATTCCTTGGGCCATAAATAATGTTGCCATGTTTCTAAGGTCCGAACAAGAGCATATAATTCTTTATCATAAGTAGAATAGTTCAGACTAGGCCCACTCAATTTTTCAGAAAAGTATGCAACAGGTTTTCCATCTTGTAATAACACACCTCCTAATCAAATTCCACTAGCATCACATTCAAGCTCAAAAGTCTTATTGAAATTAGGAAGTTGGAGTAAAGGAGCATGTGTCAACTTATCTTTCAATACCGTGAAGGCTTCTTCCTGTGCGGTACCCCAAACAAAAGGTACATCCTTCTTTGTAAGCTCGTTGAGAGGTGCAGCAATGGTGCTGAAATCTCTCACAAAACGCCTATAGAAACCAGCGAGGCCAAGGAAACTCCTCACTTGTGTGACCGTGTTGGGCTGCGGCCAACTCTCAATAGCTTCAATCTTGGCTTTATCAACTTCAATTCCCTGTGGAGTAACAACATAGCCAAGAAAAGATACTCGGTCGGTGCAAAAGGTGCACTTTCCAAGGTTACCAAACAAACGTGCATCACGTAGAGCAATAAAAATAGCACGTAAATGTTCCAAATGTTCCTCCAAAGATTTGCTATAAATCAATATATCATCAAAGTAAACTACCACAAATCGTCCAATGAAAGCACGTAAAACTTCGTTCATTAACCTCATGAAAGTACTAGGTGCATTAGTTAACCCAAAAGGCATGACTAACCACTCATATAATCCAAACTTAGTTTTAAATGCTGTTTTCCATTCATCTCCCAATTTCATACGAATTTGATGGTAACCACTACGCAAATCAACTTTGGAGAATATTGTAGAGCCACTCAATTCATCAAGCATATCATCTAGCCTAGGAATAGGATGACGATAACGAATAGTAATATTATTAATGCCTCTACAATCAACGCACATACGCGACGTACCATCCTTTTTCGGCACTAAAATGATAGGAACAGCACAAGGACTAAGGGATTCGCGTATATAACCTTTGTCGAGCAGTTCTTGTACTTGACGCATAATCTCCTTCGTCTCCTCTGGATTGGTACGGTATGGTGCCCGGTTGGGTAATGATGCACCGGGAATTAAGTCAATTTGATGCTCAATCCCACGAATAGGTGGTAATCCCGGTGGCACGTCTTGTGGAAAGACGTCGGCGAACTCCTGCAAAATGTTAGTGACAGCAGGAGGCAAAGAGGAAGGCACGTCCTCGAATGAAAATAATGCCTCTTTGCACACAAAAGCATAGCAAACAGATTTGCTAAAATCTAGATCATCAATATTCAGATTTGGTGGCAAGTAAACATGCACTTTTCAATTTAATTTCAGAAGCAACACTAGATTGGTTTATTATTTAGGCTCATTTGTTGCTCAAATTCTTTTGCCACAATCTGATTTTCACTCTTATTTTCTCCTGTTTTGCTTTATTAGCTCTATTAATATCATCTTTCAAAATGGAATCAGGAGTCATAGGAAGCAAAGTATATTTTTATCCTTATGAACAAGAGTATACTGATTGTTTCTACCATGGTGTACAATTTTTATCAAATTGCCATGGTCTACCAAGTAATAAGGAACATGCTTGCATGGGTACCACATCACAATCAACATAATCAGCATATGTAGAGATACTAAAATGCACACGAAAACAGTACGTGTTACCTTAACCTTGCCGCTGTTGTTGAACCATTGGATGTAGTAAGGATGTGGATGTGGTCTTGTGGTGAGAGATAGCTTCTCCACCATCTCCATGCTAGCCAAGTTGTTGCAGCTCCCTCCATCTATGATCACGCGAACAGAACGTTCCTTCACAACTCCCTTTGTATGGAACAAATTATGCCTCTGATTTTGCTCAGCTTGTGTAACCTGCACACTCAAAACACGTTGAGCAACTAAACATTCATACCTGTCAGCATCTTCAGGAGCCATGTATTGCGTCTCATGATCAGAATCGTCTCCACCGTGTTCTTCACGTGTAATAAGAGCCAAAGTCTCCTCATCATAGTCATAGTCATACCCACCATCCTCATAACAATCATACACTCTTGCATTGACCCTCCACCCGTTGCAACGCCCTAAACTTCATCTTACAATATCCTACTGGACCAATTACTAAGCCTCACGCGCAAATCCCCGACCTAATTCATAATGTAACCACGTGCCCACATTTCGTGCTTTCTTCTGGTTAAGATAGATAGTCTGCATGCTATCATTCGAGATGATGATAGCTGGCGCCGCTAAATTGGGATTAGCATTTGGTCTGTTGCTCCACACACCCCGATCCAATCGAAAGGTCCTACCCTCAGCCATTTGAGACGTGTAGTGGCCAAACGATCACCGTAGTACATTGGAGATTAGTAGTCTCCTGACCACATAGGCGAGCAGACGGCCTACACCATAGAACCACCGAATCCTGGTACCCAGCCACCCCATGGCGCAAAGTTGATCGGCCCTAATCGCCGCAAGGGGGGATTCAGGTTCCAACGGACGTCTTAGGAAGGATCACCGTCGATTTCGGACTTTGTATGCAAGACCAGACCATAAGGTAAGTCAGCCCCTGAACGACAAGAACGCATCGGACCCTGTGGACGAAAACTCATCACCAAGACTGCCCGTATCACTACTTCCCGATACAATACTTTTCCCTGCGCCCCCCACAGCCCTGTCGACCGCTACTAATTACCTAGGGCTGCTGCCGTCACACAGCCTCTAGCTTGAATTTCCGGGCCCAAAGGTCACTCCCACTGGTGAATTTTGCATGATTCATACTTGAGCTGCTAACGGGCTATTTTGTAGGAGTCCGTAGGTGTAGTGGGGGAACACAGAGTTATGGTGCAGGTTTCGCCGGATCACGCCACCCCCTCAGAGGGCCCACGAACAAATATCCCTTACTTCCCTTCAGTTATTGTTAACCGCCCATTTATAGGGGGGGCCGACGTCTTATAGGACTTCGAGGTTTTGTTTAGATTCTAAACATGTGTCGCCTATCAGCTGCACAATACTCTCTCCGCGCGCCTAAAACTTTCGCGTTTGGCTGTCCCACAAGACCAGCACCAAGAGCACGCTACGGAACGCCCACTTATCATACTAAGCCTCATTCATTATATTCGCATATCCAGATTCCGCAATCTCAGTTTCTTGCTTGTTCTTCGTTTGCTCGCAGGAAACAGGCCCTCGTGGTCAGGTTGATCGTGCTCCGGCGTGGTCAATAACCCCTCGGAAGTTGGTTTAGCGATTGCTAAGGCGCGACGTCTCGCACGTTCGTAGTCGGATCGTCAAGGTCGACTCCCACAGAAAACGATAGCCACCATCTCATCGAAACATCGGGACACCTTTGCCTCTATCAAGTGGTATCAGATTTCCAGGTTGCTCGGTGAGATTTTTACAGTTTTTCGTAGATTAGATCGAGTCTGTTCTTCATACCTACAGTCCACGAAAAAGCCAAAAAAAAATTAGGGTTAGTTCATCATATCCGAACCAATCTGAGCCTTTGCATAATCTTTTTAGGGTTTTTGCTTTGTTGAATTTGCGGTTGCATCGTCGTGTCAAGTTGCTGGTCTTAGAGTCTAGTCTTTTAGAGTTTCGAGTTCTGGTCATAAGTTGTCACGCCGCCGCCGCACCATCATCATCGCCCATCTACCACTTTTGCTTATCCGCCACCGCTTTGAATCCATATCCATATACCACCACCAATCCGTATCCATATACCACCACCAATCTGTATTCATATACCACCACCGCTGCCATATACCACCACCGCTGCCATATACCACAACCATATATCCACCACCAATCCGAGTTCTTCTCATATTAGGTTTGTTCTTGAGATCAATCTCAATTCCGATTCGTGTTTCATTGCCTGCGTAGGTCTCGGAAAAAAAAAAAGTCTGGAGACCCCCGGGCAGTTTTTAGGCCAAAAAATCTGGCAGACCACCCGTTCTCTGATCCCCTTGCGCATGCCATCAACTCCATTCCATGCGTGTTCTTGCTCCAATGTTCATCCTTCTCCAAGCTAGGCCCTTCATTTGAAAGCAAAACAAATGTATCCAATTTAGGCAGCATCATAATCTCATGAACATTAGAATCATTACCAAGAAACGAAAGTACCTGGTAATTTAATTGGCGTGCGCGAGCTCTAGTAATTGGTCCAGTATATGGTAACAGTAGGGGCTGTGGGTGTAACAATGGTATTGATGTCCTCATCATACTAGTGACACTCTATTTGTCTATGATGCAGGAAGAACGTTTGGGCTCTTATTACAAGCGTGACGAACACGGTGGAGACGATTCTGATCATGAGACGCAATACATGGCTGTCCTGAAGATGCTGACAGGTATGAATGTTTAGTTGCTCAACGTGTTTTGAGTGTGTAGGTTACACAAGCTGAGCAAAATCAGAGGCATAATTTGTTCCATACAAAGGGAGTTGTGAAGGAACAGTTCTGTTCGCGTCATCATAGATGGAGGGAGCTGCAATAACTTGGCTAGCATGGAGATGGTGGAGAAGCTATCTCTCACCACAAGACCACATCCACATCCTTACTACATCCAATGGTTCAACAACAGCGGCAAGGTTAAGGTAACACGTACTGTTCGTGTGCATTTTAGTATCTCTACATATGCTGATTATGTTGATTGTGATGTGGTACCTATGCAAGCATGTTCCTTATTACTTGGTAGACCATGGCAATTTGATAAAAATTCTATTCACCATGGTAGAAACAATCAGTATACTCTGTTGTTCTAATAACGATAAAAATATTACTTTGCTTCCTATGACTCCTGATTATCCACTTTTCGCAGAGTATACTATAGAGCTATAGCTCAGGCCGGCAAGCTAATACAAGCAACACACGCGAGAAAACACGAGGAAGGTTGAAAATCATGATTAAGTAGGCACAGAATTTGGAGCATAACGAAAATGCAGGACCATCATAAGTAAATTAACAGCCAATCTCACGTGCTTGCTTCTTTGAAATATACCACTCCGAAATTGAAAAGCTGCATGTCGACTTGCCACAAAATCTGATATTGATGATCTAGAATTTTTAGCAAATCTGTTTGCTATGCTTTTGTGTGCAAAGAGGCATTATTTTCATTCCGAGGACGTGCCTTCCTCTTTGCCTCCTGCTGTCACTAACATTTTGCAGGAGTTCGCTGACGTCTTTCCACAAGACGTGCCACCCGGGATTACCACCTATTCGAGGGATTGAGCATCAAATTGACTTAATTCCCGGTGCATCATTACCCAACCGTGCACCATACCGTACCAATCCAGAGGAGACGAAGGAGATTATGCGTCAAGTACAAGAACTGCTCGACAAAGGTTATATACGCGAATCCCTTAGTCCTTGTGCTGTTCCTATCATTTTAGTGCCGAAAAAGGATGGTACGTCGCGTATGTGCGTTGATTGTAGAGGCATTAATAATATTACTATTCGTTATCGTCATCCTATTCCTAGGCTAGATGATATGCTTGATGAATTGAGTGGCTCTACAATATTCTCCAAAGTTGATTTGCGTAGTGGTTACCATCAAATTCGTATGAAATTGGGAGATGAATGGAAAACAGCATTTAAAACTAAGTTTGGATTATATGAGTGGTTAGTCATGCCTTTTGGGTTAACTAATGCACCTAGTACTTTCATGAGGTTAATGAACGAAGTTTTACGTGCCTTCATTGGACGATTTGTGGTAGTTTACTTTGATGACATATTGATTTATAGCAAATCTTTGGAGGACCATTTGGAACATTTACGTGCTGTTTTTATTGCTCTACGTGATGCACGTTTGTTTGGTAACCTTGGAAAGTGCACCTTTTGCACCGACCGAGTATCTTTTCTTGGCTATGTTGTTACTCCACAGGGAATTGAAGTTGATAAAGCCAAGATTGAAGCTATTGAGAGTTGGCCGCAGCCCAAAACGGTCACACAAGTGAGGAGTTTCCTTGGCCTCGCTGGTTTCTATAGGCGTTTTGTGAGAGATTTCAGCACCATTGCTGCACCTCTCAACGAGCTTACAAAGAAGGATGTACCTTTTGTTTGGGGTACCGCACAGGAAGAAGCCTTCACGGTATTGAAAGATAAGTTGACACATGCTCCTTTACTCCAACTTCCTAATTTCAATAAGACTTTTGAGCTTGAATGTGATGCTAGTGGAATTGGATTAGGAGGTGTGTTCTTACAAGATGGAAAACCTGTTGCATACTTTTCTGAAAAATTGAGTGGGCCCAGTCTGAACTATTCTACTTATGATAAAGAATTATATGCTCTTGTTCGGACCTTAGAAACATGGCAACATTATTTATGGCCCAAGGAATTTGTTATACATTCTGATCATGAATCTTTGAAACACATTAAAAGTTAAGCAAAACTGAACCGTCGACACGCTAAATGGGTTGAATTCATTGAGACTTTCCCTTATGTGATTAAACACAAGAAGGGTAAAGAAAATGTTATTGCTGATGCCTTGTCTCGTCGTTATACTATGCTTTCACAACTTGACTTTAAAATATTTGGTTTGGAGACCATCAAGGATCAATATGTTAATGATGCTGAATTTAAAGATGTATTGCAGAATTGTAAGGAAGGGAGAACTTGGAACAAGTTCGTTCTTAACGATGGATTTGTGTTTCGTGCTAACAAGCTATGCATTCCAGCAAGCTCCGTTCAGCTTTTGTTGTTGCAGGAGGCGCATGGAGGAGGATTAATGGGACACTTTGGCGTCAAGAAGACGGAGGATATACTTGCTACACATTTCTTTTGGCCAAAGATGAGACGGGATGTTGAGCGTTTTGTTGCTCGCTGCACTACATGTCAAAGAGCTAAGTCACGACTCAATCCTCATGGTTTATATATGCCTTTGCCTGTACCTTAGTGTTCCTTGGAGGATATATATCTAATGGACTTTGTTTTAGGTTTACCTCGGAACAAGATAAGGGGAGGGATAGCATATTTGTTGTCGTGGATAGGTTCTCGAAAATGGCACACTTTATACCATGTCATAAAAGCGATGATGCTGTTAATGTTGCTGATTTGTTCTTTCATGAAATTATTCGCTTGCATGGTGTGCCAAATACTATTGTTTCAGATCGTGATACTAAATTTCTTAGCCACTTTTGGAGAAGTTTATGGGCTAAGTTGGGGACTAAACTGCTTCTTAGTACTACTTGTCACCCCCAAACTGATGGACAAACTAAAGTAGTCAATAGAACATTGTCTACTATGCTTAGGGCTGTTTTCAAGAATAACAAGAAAATGTGGGAAGAATGCTTTCCTCATATTGAATTTGCTTATAACCGTTCATTGCATTCTACTACTAAGATGTGCCCTTTTGAAATTGTGTATGGTTTCCTACCTCGTGCCACCTATTGATTTGTTGCCTCTTCCATCTTCGGAGAAGGTTAATTTTGATGCTAAAGAACGTTCTGAATTGATTTTAAAAATGCATGAGTTAACTAAGGAAAACATTGAGCGTATGAATGCTAAATATAAACTTGCTGGAGATAAGGGTAGAAAACATGTTGTGTTTGCACCTGGAGATCTTGTTTGGTTACATTTGCGTAATGATAGATTTCCTAATTTGCGCAAATCAAAGCTAATGCCACGTGCTGATGGTCCTTTTAAGGTGTTAGAGAAAATAAATGATAATGCATATAAACTTGAGCTGCCTGCAGATTTTGGGGTTAGTCCCACTTTTAACATTGCAGATTTGAAGCCTTATTTGGGTGAGGAAGATGAGCTTCCGTCGAGGACGACTTCATTTCAAGAAGGGGAGGATGATGAGGACATCCATTGTTACACACACGATCCCCACCATACCCTCCAAATACTGGACCATCACAGCGACTCCCGGCTTCACCTCGACGATAAACATCAGACCACAGCAGCACACACCCAGCCCTGACCAGTGCTCCTACCATCCTCACTTGTTATGACATAGATGCGCCGCAACGGACTCAATTTGCTGTCCAGGCGCTCTCTGGCATGCTACGTCGCCCCGGCGGCCCACCACGCTAATTAACAATTACACCAAGCGTACTCAATCTCGTTATCTTCCGAGATTGGTGCACTCGATCTGTCCGATATCGGCGACTTTCATTACCTTGCAGCATTATCTGATGTGCTTCGTCACTTAAATATGGAATACCCATTGGCTTATCTTTGGCTGTACCCATGATGAAAATGCAAATCCAGTCTGAGTCACTATGGAGATGAGCGAGTGAAAATTCGAGCAAATGAGAATACAGCACGGGAACATGAGAGGTTCGCAATTGCTTCGCACGCAGAGCGAACTACTGCCATGAGGACGCTCCACTGAATACCGCACATCCACTAGGCGGAAGTCTCAAGCGAACCGGAAAAGGGGGGGCGGGAGTTTGGCCTTGTACATAGCTGGTTGCACGTTCCAGTGTGACTTCTCGAGCCAGCCCAATCACAAACACCAAAAGATTAGCGAGTACCGCGGCCGACCTCAAGCGCAAGCCCGTTCATGCACGACACCCACGATTACAACTCATCTCGGCGATACAGTAATATGTCGTCCATCAGGAGCTGATTTCTCGAAAGATCTACAACCCGGGATGCTATCGCGGTTCACGTTATTAGGCCAGGCCCATGTGGTAAATGTTCGCAATAGAACGTTGAATATTAGGCTATTAGGGTTATTAAGAACGTCGCCGTATGTGTTGGATCAAAGCAGAGTTAGGGTTGGTCTTTCAGCGCGCCCGCCAGAAGCCCACCTCAATGGCCCAACGAGAATTTCTCCACTCTTCTATTTTCCTCATAATATACACCTGTAGGGTCGATACGTTAGGCTTGGGTTTTTGTTTGTAGGATTAAATAGTTTGCGCCATATAGAGCATGTGTAGCAACGGCACTCGTCGCCGGTACATTCGTGTGTGTCCAACGACCTCTTAACGAAGTACGTCGAACAGAACCCCCAATCACTGTGGAAAGTTCAATTAAAGCTTTCATCTTATTTCGGCAGGAGATGGATATATCCAGACGTTATGGCTTGGACAATGCTCTCTCAGCAGTTGCTCATCTTTGCATTGTTGTCTTTATGCCGCTTTGCCGCTCGCCAAAGGAAGCTAAGGCCCTCGCGTTTAGGTCAGGACCTTGATCGTTGGCATCCGGCTATCAGCTGCTCAGAGCTTCAACTTAACCCACTCGAGGACCTTGGTGTTGTCTCAGACGGAAGTGACAAGGGTTGTCCTCAGGTTAAAAGCGTCATGAGTGAGAACTTCCAGCGGCCGTATACTAAGTGTGCAACAAATATCCGCACCAGTTCGTATCGGCGGCGAACCCATGTTCATCGTCAAGAAGTCGACCCAGTCCCACTCACAAAGTAAATCGATGCCAAACCAACCGATCTAATTTCCTCGAGATCATCGAAATCATAAACTGTGAATATCTGATACTGACATCTGAAGATTCGGCGGATACGCCAGCTGGCCTTCCACACGGTCACGCATTAGACGGACGGTGCACATGATATCCTCCCACTCGAGTCCTGCTCAGGTTAAACAACATGCCTACACCGTCATGAGATGGCTTCCACTGCTCGACGATGCGCAGTAATGATTCCACCCTTGCAAGTCGACCAAATACATATTCTGTGTTTTCCGCCCTGTTGACTCCCTTTGCTAAATGCCATGGATTTTGAAGAAAGAGTCTTTTGCAAGGTCCCAGAAGGACATGTGCTTCTTTGGGCAGACTAGGTGGTGATTGTGCCTCGTTTGAGTCACTGGTCTTAATTGATTTGTCTCACAGAGTCTCGGAGTGGCAGCCGATCGGAGACCGGCGCCGGTGAGCCAGAAACGTGTGGGGAAGGTAGATGATGAATCGTTGGTGTCCCATGAGAGAAGGTCGAGCTGCAGCAAAAGTTACGATTTCCGCGCAATGGCCTATGCGCATCCTCCCATCGGCCCTTCACGTTCAGATAGCACATTTAAAGAGCAAGGATGAATAACCGGAGTGATATTACGTATTACCAGTGTTACTCCTTATAGTGTCTAATGAATCTACCTGGATCTCATCTGAAGTTAATTTCCACCCATTCTAAAAAGAACATGCGACATAGCTTCAATTCTCAACCTGGTCCTAACAATATCGCACATCTAATCATGCGTCAGGTTATGTTGTTAATTGTACATATTCTTAACTACCTTCAGAGGAATTTTTTTCCTCTGTCTTCAGACGGTCTCATTTTTGAAAAGTAAACATATACAGCTGGTTGAATCAATAATATGCGTAGGAGTAAAAAGCCGGTCGTTTACCGGGATTGCACCCCGCCAAGAAGTAACCAGGATCATAGCACGTTTCAAAAAAGGCAGCCCTCAGGTACTGCAGGACTGATGGGGTATGCTTTTGATCTAACAGCATGCTCAAGGTCACGAAGCGACAATACAACTGCAAAAACATCGAAGTGAAGCGGCACAATCAAATCACGGCAGCAGGAACATCGTCTCTCACGTCGGGATAGTACTTGTTAAAACATGGCGGTAGAATCGTTGTTTCAGGTCTTTACGCATTCTCTCCTAAAATTAATATTCCACCATTTGATAAGATATATATCAGGAACATATCTACCCTCAAATGGTGGAATATTCAATTTTAGTTTAGGGAGATGGTCATGATCTCGTACCTGAGGGTGAGCCCTACCATTGCCATTATTTGCATGTGGACGACCTGATGGTTGCTGTGCTGGTGGTGGCACGTAGTTCTGATTTTGATCAACCTCATCCTCGTAATCGCCAGCAAAATCATCCTCCTCCGCATCAGCAGCAGGAGCCACAGAAGTAGCAACAGCAGCACCAACAGTTTGGCCAGGTGCAAGAGGGAGACGGCTCGCTCGGCGGAGGGCTGTTTCACGATGTGTAGGTAGTCGTCGTTGTTGTTGTTGTAGAGGTGCGTTAGGTGCAGCCGGTGGTGGTGGTGGAAGACGCGCGACCAATTCATTAAACCTGTTATCGAGCTTTGTTTCGAACGTCTTCTCCATGTCATCTATCTTCTCCATGGCCTCTTCAAATCTGTTTAGCAGATCCTGCACCTGTCCATTCATCATTTGCTGAAATTTATCATGCAACTCCTGATTCGTCATGTTCTCCCAGTCAGTCTCGTCAGCTTGTGATCCTGCCATGGTTAGCAACAATAGAAAACACACAAGAATATGATCCTACAGAATACTAACAAGAGGTGGTGGTGGCGGGTGTCACAAATCCGTCAAGCAAATCTCAAATTCTTACCAGTTCTTACCCAGCAGCAGGCGGTGATCGGCAACCGTTGTAGTCAAAACTCTCAAAAGCTTGGATAGAGCGATTGCCAGGGAGAGTCAAACGCACGACGTAGAGGTATGTGGAGCTGGGAAGGCTTATAGTATGGTAGCAAAAAGGGTCAGCAATAATCAATTCAGAGATGCAAAGTTGAATAAACGCTCAACGACGGTACTGTGCTGGTCCTAGGCTAGACCGTGCTAGAGACGCGAGCCTAGAACACTAACAAAATCACGGCGCTGCACGTAAATAAGGGAAAAGCACACTCTGGAACTTTTTTTTTTCGCTTTTTTTTTGCGCTCCTTTTTTTTGCGCTCCTCTTTTTTTTGCGAAAAATTACTATAATGGCGAGTGTCTCAAAACTCTTCCCTCGTAAAACTGATAGGATGGGCACGAAAAACTTTTTTTCACTTTTTTTTCGGAAATCAGGGCAGCGACGACGAAAAAGTGCGACAAAAAATCACTATGATGGCACGTGGCTCAAAAGACTCAGAAAAGCCTAAAAATAGGATAGGGAAAAAATATTTTTGCCCGTGAAAATTTTGGCCTAAAAACTGCCCGGGGGTCTCCAGACTCTTTTTTTTTTCCCGAGACCTACGCAGGCAAGGAAACACGAATCGGAATTGAGATTGATCTCAAGAACAAACCTAATATGAGAAGAACTCGGATTGGTGGTGGATATATGGTTGTGGTATATGGCAGCGGTGGTGGTATATGGTAGCGGTGGTGGTATATGGATAGAGATTGATGGTGGTATATGGATACGGATTGGTAGTGGTATATGGATAAGGATTCAGAGCGGTGGCGGATAAGCAAAAGTGGTAGATGGGCGATGATGATGGTGCGGCGGCGGCGTGACAACTTTTGACCAGAACTCGAAACTCTAAAAGACTAGACTCTAAGACCAGCAACTTGACACGACGATGCAACCGCAAATTCAACAAAGCAAAAACCCTAAAAAGATTATGCAAAGGCTCAGATTGGTTCGGATATGATGAACTAACCCTAATTTTTTTGTGTGGCTTTTTCGTGGACTGTAGGTATGAAGAACAGACTCGATCTAATCTACGAAAAACTATAAAATCTCACCGAGCAACCTGGAAATCTGATACCACTTGATAGAGGCAAAGGTGTCTCGATGTTTCGATGAGATGGTGGCTATCGTTTTCTGTGGGAGTCGACCTTGACGATCCGACTACGAACGTGCGAGACGTCGCGCCTTAGCAGTCGCTAAACCAACTTCCGAGGGGTTATTGACCACGCCGGAGCACGATCAACCTGACCACGAGGGCCTGTTTCCTGCGAGCAAACGAAGAACAAGCAAGAAACTGAGATTGCAATCTGGATATTGCGAATATAAGATGAAAGCTTTATTGATCAAGGTGGGGTTCTGTGATGTCTTGGTCTGGTCGTTGGACACAAACGAAGTACGCGAAGTTGCAGCTATGGTGAACTTTTAATCTAAACAAAACCCAAAGTCTAAACGACGCCCTAAGGGCTGTATATATGGAGGAAGAGAGGGGAATTTCGTGGCCCTTGAGGGTGGGGTCCGAAACCAACCCTAACTCTTGTTTCCCCACACATACGGACTCTAAAAATAGCCTATACTTAAGTATTTCGAAATTACATGGGCCTGGCCCATTAATAAGGTGACGCAGCACCTAGAATAGCCTATGGACGAATATTATGAAGTGGCATCTTGTATATTTCGTCCATGGCTGTTCTAGGTGCTGCGTCACCTTATTAATGGGCCAGGCCCATGTAATTTCGAAATACTTAAGTATAGGCTATTTTTAGAGTCCGTATGTGTGGGGAAACAAGAGTTAGGGTTGGTTTCGGACCCCACCCTCAAGGGCCACGAAATTCCCC